>NW_006922176.1:748528-755385 GCF_000298275.1 Orycteropus afer afer
ACTATATGTACCTAGACTATATGTACCTAGAATATATATACCTAGAATCAGAGTGATTTAAAGTTCTAGTTTTTACATCTTGTGTTGGATCTATTCATTTCTACAGTGTTGGCAAAGCATTTCAATGCAATTGTTACATCAATTAATGTCAAAACAATCTGAAAATTTCATTAATGTATTGATCTTATTAAGGAGCTCTGATAGCACAGTGCCTAAGGCATCTAACTGCTAACCAGAAGGTTGGTGATTCAAAGCCACTAGGCACTCTGCACAAACAAGACTGGAAAATGTACTTCCGTGATGATTCTCCACCTCAGAAACACAATGGGGGTCACTATGGGTTAGAATAGACTAGATGGCAGTAGTTTTGGTTTGGATTTTTATAGCTCTTATTGCTAAAAAGGTCAAGATATGCTTCAAACCAGTTGTAAGACTGCTATGTGTACTTACAGTAGAATATAATCATGCCATCACAATGTGTAAGGATCTCTGGTAGCACACTGCTTTAGGCATTTGACTGCTAACTAGAAGGTTGACAGTTCAAACTCACCAGCCACTCTGTGGAAGGAAGATGGGGCAATCTACTTCTTTCAAGGCTTACTGACTCAGAAAAAGCCAATGGAGATCACTCTGAGTGAAAATTGAACTGATGGCAGAGAGTTTTTTTACTTAGTTATTTCCCCCCCACACACTGTATACCTAATCCTTGACTGGCTCTTTGACAAATGGATGGATTTGGTCACAAAGGTAAAAGTGATATAACTGGGAAGAAAATAGATAAAAAAGTGGATAAAAACCTAATGTGTTAGCTTTATTATTATTTCTGTTATCAGCTCTGATTCATGTGATCTTATGTAAAACGGAACAAAACACTGCCAGTCATCTCTCATCTCCATGATTTCAGATATATTTGAGCCCACTGTTCAGGGTATTGGGTATCAATCCATCTCACTGATGATTTCCTCTTTTTCATTGACCCTCTAATTTTCCAAACATGATGTCCTTTTCTGTGAACTGCTTTTTCCTGATCACATATTGAAATAAACAACACAAGCTTTGTCATCCTCACTTCTAAGGAGAATTCTGCTTGTATTTTTACAACCAGTTGTATTATATTAGCTTTATATATATAAAAAATATTTATTGTATTCTAATATTCATTTAAGAAGTCCTGGTGGCAAATGTAAAAGCTCTTGGCTGCTAAACAATAAGTTAAGTGTTTGAACAAACCAGGCACTCTGTGGTAGAAAGATGTAGCAGTTTTCTTTCCTAAAGATTGCAATCTTCTAAAGCCTCTAGGGCAGTTCTACTCTGTCCTACAGCTATGAACAGAATTGACTCAGTGGCAATGGATGTTTCTTTTTTGCTTTTTGTTTTAATAACTGCCGAACAGAATTTTATTCTTCATAATCAATTACTTTTTCATGATAGAAAATTGTCTTGACTGTCAGTTAACTGTCAGTTAACTCTGTTAACTGAAACATTAGTTTATGTCTCAGATTTATCAAGACACCAACCTGTCAGCATATAGGGAAACATTGATCTTGTCTAAAAATGTCAGGCACGTTTGTTAATTTTCTCATCTCTAAAGTAATCTCTGCACTGTAGAATATAAGCATCTATGTAAAAAATGCATTGTTTAATATTGAAGTTCTTTTGGAAACTTTAAATTTCAAATGCTAGTATTAAATTTCTAGTACTGTTTTATTATTATCTTTATTATTTCACATTGGAAGGAAGGTGAAGCAATCTACTTCCATAGAGATATCACTTTGGAAACCCAAGGAAGTGTTGCTATGAGTCAGAACAGACTCAATGGTAGTGAGAGAGAGAGGGAGAGGGATTATTTAGAAAATATAAATGAAATGCTATAAATCATAATGATAATCTGTTATCAGGATGTATTACAATATTTTACATTTTTTATTCTGATTTTTTTTAAAAAATAAGAACTGATCTCTGACCCTGGGTAAGATGATTTTTCACCCTAATTCTATTTTCATATTCTATATCATGTTTGCTACATAAGGAATTTCTTAGAGTGGCAGATGACTTATCTAGTTATCATGCTTATATGGCTACAATCAGCTATTAATTGTTCTCGCATGTGTATTTTTATTAAATGAATAATATACCTACTTTCCCATACTCCCTCATTACTATCATTCTTGAATAACATCATGTCAACTCTATGTCAACACATACAGGGGGTGGGGGTTAATATATTATATTAAAGATATTATATTAAGGATACTTTGAGTAGTAGCTGAGTAGAATTAGATGAAGAGCAAATTGGTAAGGATAAAAGATGGTGTGGCAAACATGTGTTAATTATTATCATTTGGATGACTGTTATGAAATATTTCAAGACAAGTAAGTGGAATGACCATAGAAAAGAGTACTTTAACCAGAAATAGATTCTGTTTTATCTCTAAATGTGAGGCTTTGGATGAGTTTTCATTATAAGGATGTTTTTGATTCACAGAAATGTCAGTTGACTGATGGAAATCATGTGAATAATTAGTTCGATATTTGGAATTAGAATGCATGCTCTAATATTAACCCTTTTTAACATTTTCATAATTTCCAAAAGATGGTGCAATGGCTATGTATTCTTTGAAGACTGCCTATAATATTACTGATCAAATATCTGATTTTGGAAAAATTACTTTAAATATCCTTATTTCAGTTTATTTATATCTGAAACAGAGATGATAATAGTATGCCCTAATAGGATAGTTCTAAGAATGAATCAAGTGAAGATTTCACAAATGTGAAGTTATTAGAACAGTATCTGGTTGACATATGCCTCCCAAGAGATCATTAGTCATTATTATCGTAGAGTTCAAGAAAACATTATGAATGCTGACAGCTTTAATTAAGCACATAGCTAATAGATGTCTGGAGTTATCTGACGGTTATTTGCCCATAATAGTCTAATAATTGCCTTTGCTTATATAGATAACTAATAGCTTTATTAATTTAAGCATATTTTAGACAAGTTGTTAAAAATGGAAATACAGTCAATTCATGTTCTGTATTCAGTGTTGATGGGAAACAGAATTGAAGTAAATATCACAAATGATGTACTTAGACATTTTTATCACAATTTTACACACCAACCACTCCTCAGAAGGAAAGTTGGGCAATCTACTTCTGTAGTGATACCACCTGGGAAACCCAGGGAGGGGTCACTATGAGTCAGGCCAACTCAAGGGCACATAACAACAACATTCAGAAGTAGATTCAAGTTTTAATTAGCAGCTGTCTTACCTTGCATAGGTGATACCACAAACAGTAACTTCTAACTCTTGTCAAATTACAAGTTATTGATGTACAAACTAAAATGTTCAGGAGAAGGAGGATGAGATGCGTATGGGTTAACCTCGGGCAACAGAACTGTAAGGCTTGCTGTGAATTCTTACTCCATAAATCAAGATAATTCTCCAAACGATACATATGGTGTTCCACAAGAGTAACACAAACTACAAAGTTAAAAGAGGGTGATGACAGCTTTGTCTTCATGATATAGCTGTTCCAGTTAAACATTTCTTCTATTGAGACCTATGCCATATTTATGAAAAGGAGTTACAGATATTTATCAGGATTGCTGATAGAAAAACAGAATCTTTTTAGAATTAAAAAAAAATCTTTAGCAAATATTTCAATAAATTAAGTAAAATTTACTTACCATTCTAGACACTTTGGTGACTAAATTAGAAATACAAAGTTTCCATTGGCATGTAAATGATAATTTTACACTTTCTATCTTATATGATTCGAGAGAGAGAGAGAGAGAGAGAACCATATAGGAGATAATTATATGCAGATACATAGATAGATATAGTGACAGGCAATAAAGTATCTTAATTTTCAAATCTTTTAACATATAAACTATTTTTGAGTTTTAGTTGGAGAGATAGTCACAAATCACCTATCATGTTTTGAGATTGGGAAATGATAAGCTGCTGGATATTTGCCCTGTATTCAGGAATATTCATAGTTTATTTAAATTTCCAGTTTGATACATACTTAAGAGAACTATATTTAGGTAATTTATTAAACAATAGAACAATCACCCCATCTAGTAATTATATTACATTTGAATCTAAAATTTTGTTAATTAGATCTATCTTTTGGGCAGAGGAAAGGGAATTGTTGTGTTTGAAATGATGAACCAAAGGGATCTGCACTTTATTCTAGTTTTCTGAACACTACTGAATTGAAATTTCACAGTTTTTGCCCAGTAGCACTGATAGAGAGATGTGAAGTGAGTGGACTGCATTGGATGACACTGTCAGAGAGAGCGACACCAAAATGACTGTCTACAAACCTCGTGCAGTGTTATTAACAGAAATGTATTATTTTTTATAAAAGTATCTCTGTAGATACTTATAGCAACAAAAATATTTTCATAAGCCCAGTTTACAGGAAAGGGAGGGAGCAGGAGAGTGTGGGGACCTGTGGAGCAGCAGGATGTACAGGTAAAAATGGGTGGGAGGCAAGGCTAGACCCCAAGCTACCTAGAGTGAAGAATGGGAGGGAACAGCCAGAGATCACAAACTGGAAGGTTCCAGGTAGGAATTAGGTAAGGGGAGGGTGCCCAGGGTTCCAACAACTAAGGGAGAAAAATTTGTCTCTCAGTTTGTCACCCTGTGGGATTTGTATGCTGCTATGAGGCTTGAGGCTCTGCCACTGGTGTTTCAGAAGTCAGCAGAGTTGCACATGATGCACAGTTTCAACACAAGTTACAGATTAAGACAGACTAGGAAGAAGTGGGAGGACATCCACATCTCAAAGATTGGCAAGGGAAAACCTTATGAATAGCAGAGAAACACTGTCTGATACATTACCGGGTAATTTTACAAATAGCTCTGAAACATTTTATGACACAGTCTAGAAAAGAGGAGGCCCCTGGGTTGGAAAGCACTCAAAATAGGACTGGGAAAGAGCTGTCTCATCAGAGCATAACTAACCTTAATGATATGGATAAAGTAAATCTTTTAGGACCTCCATGTGCTGACTTGACATGACTCAAATTGAGGAGAAAGAGCTGCACATGTCCATTAATCATCAAACATAGAATGTACAAAGTATGAATGCAGGGAAACTGGAAGTTGTCAAAAATGAAATGGGACACATAAAGATTGATATCCTAGGCATTAGTGAGCTGAAATAGATGGGTCGTAATCATTTTGAATCACACGACCATGCGATCTACTATGCAAGGAACGGCAAATTGAAGAGGAATGGCGTGGCATTCATCATCACAAAGGATGTTTCAAGATCTGTCCTGAAGTACAATGCTGTGAGTGATAGGATAATACTCATACGCCTACAAGGAAGAACTGTTAATATAATTTTATTCAAATTTATGCACCAACCACCAAAGCCAAAGATGAGGAAATTGAAGATTTTTATCAACATTTGCAGTCTGAACTTGACCGAAAATACAATTAAGATGTGCTGCTTATCACTGGTGATTAGAATCCAAAAGTTGGAAACAAAGAAGAATCATCAGTATTTGGAAAATTTGGCCTTGGTGACAGAAATAATGCTGGAGATTGTATGATAGATTTTGCAAGACCAATGACTTATTCATTGCAAATACCTTTATTCAAGAACACAAACAGTGGCTAAACACGTGGACTTTGCCAGATGAGTACACAGGAATCAGATTGATTACATCTGTGGCAGGAGGAGAAGGAAAAGCTCAATAACATCAGCCAAAACCAGGACAGAATTTGTTTGTCTAACAGACCATCAACTGCTCATATGCAAGTTCAATTTGAAATTGAAGACAATTAAAATAAGTCCATGAGAGCCAAAATACGATCTTGAATATATCATCCTGACTTTAGAGACCATCTGAAGAATAAATTTGATGCATTGAACACCAATGACTGAAAACCAGATGAATTGTAGGATGACATCAAGAGCATCATCCATGAAGAAAACAAGAGGTCATTAAAAATATGAGAAAGAAAGAAAAGACCAAAATGAATGTAAGAAGAGACTCTGAAACTTAACCTTGAGTGAAGAGTAGCTAATGCAAATGGAAGAAATGACAAGATAAAAGAACTGAACAGAAGATTTCAAAGAGAAGCTCAAACAGACAGGGCCAATTACTATAATGAAATGTGCAAAGACCTGGAGTTAGAAAACCACAAGGGAAGAACATGCTCATAATTTCTCAAGCTGAAAGAATTGAGGAAAAAATTTAAGCCTCGAGTTGCAATATTGAAAGACTCTATGGGCAAATATTGAATGATGCAGGAAGCATCAAAAAAAGATGGAAGAAATACACAGAATCAGTGTACCAAAAACAACTGGTAGATCTTCATCTATTTCAGGAGGTGGCATATGTTCAAGAACCAATGGTACTGAAGGAAGAAGTAGAAACTTCACTGAAAGAATTGGCGAGGAACAAGGGTCCAGATATTGATGGAATACCCACTGAGATATTTCAACAAATGGATGCTCTGCTAGAGGCACTCTCTTGGTTATGCCAAGAGATTTAGAAGAGAGCTACCTGGCCAACTGACAGGAAGAGATCCATATTTTTACCCATTACAAAGAAAGGTGATCCCACAGAATGTGGAAATTATCTAACAATATCATTAATATCACATGTAATAAAATCTTACTGAAGATAATTTAAAAATGTTTGCAGCCGTATATTGACAGGGAACTTCCAGAAATGTAAGCTGGGTTCAGAAGAGGATGTGGAACGAGGGATATCATTGCTGATGTCCAATGGATTTTGGCTCAAAGCAAAGAATACCAGAAAGATATTTACTTGTGTTTTTTTGACAATGCAAAAGCATTTTATTGTGTGGATCATAACAAATTGTGGA
>NW_006922176.1:756105-763148 GCF_000298275.1 Orycteropus afer afer
AAATTGGCTGTAAAGGACCTATTTCAAGTGCTAAAGAGCAAAAAGGTCTCCTTGAGGACTAAAGTGTGCCTGACACAAGCCATGGTATTTTCAATCACTTCAGATGCATGTGAGAGCTGGACAATGATTAAGGAATATTGAAGAAGAATTGGTGCTTTTGAGCTGTGGTGTTGGTGAAGAATGCTGGAAGTACCGTGGACTGCATAGAGAACTAACAGGTCTGTTCTGGAAGAAGTGCAGATAGAATGCTCCTTGAAAGCAAGAATGGCCAAACTTATTCTCATATACTTTGGACATGTTGTCAGAAGAGACCATTCCCTGGAGAAAGATGTCATTCTTGGTAAGGTGAAGATTCAACGAAAGAGGCAAAGGCCCTCAATGAGACGGATTGACACAGTAGCAGCAGCGATGGGCTCAAGTATAGCAAGAATCATGGAGCTAGCTCAGAATGGAATGGTGTTTCATTCTGCTGTGCATAGGGTCGTTATGAGTCAGAGACAACTGGATGGCACCTAACAACAGCAAACAACAGGTTATATGTATTGATATACCTGCAAAACTGAAACTCTATGCTAGTTTACTTTATGGACTTTCTGATGTGCTCCAGTCAGAGCTGTCATTACTATTCAAACACGAAGATACTTTGAATCACTTGGTTATGTCTGCATGTGCTACACACATATGCTTTTATTTTTGTTGCTTACAGTGTTCTTATAGTTTCTAATTTCGTCAAATTTTCTGGTGTTTTAACACCAATACTGTGGTATTTACTATTTATGAACCTATATTGATAACTTTTATAAGAATTAAGGAATCATTAAAGGAAAAGAGAGAGAAAATAAAAACTTTGCTTTTATAGTCATTAAGAAAATAATAATGTAATGCAATTTGAAGTAGAAAGATTTTATGAAATAATATTTGGTTTGTTGCTGTTAGGTGCTGTCTAGTTGTCTCAGACTTATAGCAACCCTATGTACAGCAGAACAAAACACTGCCCAGCCCTGTGCCCACTCCACGATACTGGCTATACCTGAGCCCATTGTTGTAGCCACTGTGTCAATCCATCTTTTTGAGGGCCTTCCCCTCTTTCATTGACCTTCCACTTTACCAAGCATGATGTACTTCTCCAGGGACCAAAGAGTAGTTGAGGCAAAGTCTGGCCATTCTTGCTTCCAAGGACAATTCCGGCTGCACTTCCTCCAGGACAGACTTGTTAGTTCTTTTAACAGTCCATGTACTTTCAGCATTCTTTGCCAGCACTGCAATTCAAAAGCATGAACTCTTCTTCAGTCTTTTTATTCATTGTCCAGCTCTCACATGCATATGAGGCAATAGATAATGCCATGGATTGTGTCAGGTGCACTTTAGTCCTCAAGGAGACATCTTTGCTCTTCAGCCCTTGAAAGAGGTTTTCTAGAGCTGATTTTTCCCAGTGTTATATGTCATCTAGTATCTTGGCTGCTTCTTCATTGGCATTGATTGTAGAACAAAGTAATATGAAGTCTTTTACAACTTCAATCTTTTCTCTATTTATCGTGATGATGCTCACTGGTCCAATTATAAGGATTTTATTTTCTTTATATTGAGGTGTAATCTATACTGCAGGCTTTATTCTTCAATCTTCATCAGTAAGTATTTCAAGTCATCCTCACTCTTAGTGAGCAACGTTATATTGTCAGTGTATCACAGGTTGTTAGTAATTCTTGCTCCAATCCTGATGTCATGTTCTCCTTCATATAGTCCAGCTTCTAGGATTGTTTCTTCAGTGTATAAATTGAATAAGTATAATAAGTATGGTGAAATGATACAACCCTGACACACTTCCTTCTTGATTTTAAACCATGCAGTGCTCCCTTGTTCTGTTCAAATGACAGCCTCATTGTCTATGTACAGGTTCCTCATGGTACAATTAAGTGTTCTGGAATTCCCATTCTTCTCAATGCTATTCACAATTTGTTACTATCCACACAATCAAATGCTTTGACATAGTCAACACAACACAAGTAAACATCTGTCTGGTATTCTTAGCTTTCAGCCATGATCCATCTGATATCAGCAATGTTATCACATATTTCACGTTCTCTTCTGAATCCAGCTTATATTTCTGGAAGTTCTCTGTCAACGTGCTGCTGCAACTTTTTTTTAATTATCTTCAGTAAGATTTTACTTGAGGAGCTCTGGTAGCATAGGGCCTAAGGCACTTGACTGCTAACCAGAAGGCTGATGGTTCAAACCCACCAGCCACTCCTTGGAAGGAAGGTTGGGCAATATACTTCCGGAGTGATACTGCCTCGGAAACCCAAGGAGGTGTCGCTATGAGTAAGGTCTCACTTGATGGCACATAACAACAACAAAAACAACAAGATTTTACTTGAGTGTGATATTTATGATATTATTGTTTGATAACTTCCACATTCTGTGGGATCACCTTTCTTTGGAATGGGTACAAATATGGATCTCTTGTCAGTTGGCCAGTTAGTTGTCTTCCAAATCTCCTGGAATAGCCCAGTGAGTGCCTCCAGCACAACATCCTTTTGTTGAAACATCTCATTGGGTATCCCGTCAATTCCTGGAGCTTTGTATTTTGCCAATTCCTTCAGTGGAGCTTCAACTTCTTCCTTCAATACCATTGGTTCTTGATCATATGCACTTTCTGAAATGGATAAACATTGACCAATTCTTTTTGGTACAGTGACTCTGTGTATTCCTTCCATCTTCTTTTGATGTTTCCTGTGACATTTAATATTTTACCCATAGAATATCTTTCAATACTGCAACTCAAGGCTTATTTATTTATTTATTTATTTTCTTCAGCTCTTTCTGCTTGAGAAATGCTAAGTGTGTTCATTTCTTTTGGTTTTCTAACTCGAGGCCTTTACACATTTCATTATAGCAATTGGCTTTGTCCCCTCAAGCTGCTCTTTGAAATCTTCTGTTCAGCTTTTTTAACTTGTTATTTCTTCCATTTGCTTTAGCTAATCTCCATTTGAAGGCAATTTTCAGAGTCTCTTATGACATCCATTTTGATCTTTTCTTCCTTTTCTGTCTTTTTAATGACTTTTTGCTTTTGTCATAAATGATGTTCTTGATGTCATCACAAAACCATCTCTGCTGTTCAGTCATTGGTGTTCAATGTATCAAATCAGTTCTTTAGATGGTCTCTAAATTCAGGGGGATATAATCAAGGTCATATTTTGGTCCTTGTAGACTTGTTTTATTTGTCTTCAACTTCAATTTGAACTTGCACATGAGCAATTGATGGTCTGTCCCACAATCAGCTCTTGGCCTTATTTTGGCTGATATATTGAGTTCTCCATCACCTCTTGGCACAGATGTATTCAATTTGATTCCTGTGCAATCCATCTGTCAAAGTCCCCATGTATAGTCACCATTTGTGTTGATGAAAAAAACTATGTGCAATGAACATATTGTTCACCTTGCAAAATTCTATCATGTGATCTCCAGTATTATTTCTATCACCAAGGCCAAATTTTCCAACTACCAGTTATTCTTCTTTGTTTCCAATTTTTGCATTCTAATACCCTGTGATAATCAGCATGACTTGATTTCATGTTTGGTCAATTTCAGACTGCAGACATTGGTGGAAACTTCTATTTCCTCATCTTTGGCTTTGATGGTTGGTACATAAATTTAAATAATAGTAGTATTAACTTACTTTCCTTGTAGGCATATGGATATTATCCTATCACTGACAGCATTGTACTTCAGGATAGATCTTGAAACATTCTTTGTGATGATGAATGCTACTCTATTCCTCATCAATTTGTCATTGGCACCAAAGTAGGTCTGATTCAAAATGGCCAAAACTGGTCCATTTCAGCTCACTAATGCCTAGGATATAGATCTTTATGTATTCCATTTCATTTTAGACAACTCCAAATTTCCTAGATTCATGCTTTGTACATTCCATGTTCTGATTATTAATGGGCATTTGAAGCTTTTTCTCCTCAATTTGACTTGTACCATGTCAGCAAATGGAGGACCCAAAAGCTATACTTTATCCATACGATTAAGGACTTCCCTACTCTGTTGATCCAGATCTTTCCCAGTCAGCACTGCAGTGGACAATGTCTCAAGGCTATTCATAAAATTTCCCAGCAATGTATCAGGTAGTGTTTTTCTGCCATTCATAAAGTTTTCCCCAGCCAATTCTTTGAGAAGTGGATGGTCTCTTCTTTCTTCTGAGTCTTTCTCAGTCTGGAAGCTCCGTGAAACCTGTCCACCATAGGCGACCCTATTGGCATTTGCAACACCAGTGGTACACCCTCCAGCCTCACAGCAACACACAAGCCACCACAGTACGACAAACTGACAGACAAGTTAATATCCCTTAACTGTTTCAAACCTCTATGCCCACATCCTGGCCTTACCCCTTTCTGTTTCAGCCATCAGACATGGCTTCTTCTGGCATCAAAATCATTGTTTTTTGTTGTTATTAGGTGATATTGAGTTAATTCTAATAGTAATCTGATGTACAACAGAACAAAACACTACCTGGTCCTGAGCCATAGTCATAATCATTGCCAAATTTGAGTCCATCATTGCAGGCACTGTGTTAATCTATCACATTGAGGGTCTTCATATTTTTCATTGACCCCCTACTTTAACTTTACCAACCATGATATCCTCCTCAAGGGACTAATCCTTCCTGATTCCATATCCAAAGTACCTGAGGCTCCTTACATAAAAGAGCTTCTGGTTGCACTTCTTCCAAGACAGATGTGTTCATTCTTCCGTCAGTCTATTGCACATACAATGTTCCTCATCAATACCACAATAGTTGTTTATTCATTAGAATTTTAAATATCTAAAGCTATTATTGGCCAGACTTTATGTTATGCACTTTGGTCATGTTGTCAGAAGGTACCAGTCTTAAGGATATCATGCTTGGTAAAGTAGAATGTCAATGAAAAAGGGAAGACCTTCAATGAGATGGATTGACACAGTACCTGTGACAATGGGCTCAGGTATAGCAAAGGTTGTGAGGCTGGTGTTGGACCAGGCAATGTTTTGTTCTGTTGTATACAGGTTTGTTATGAGTTGGAATCATTTCAATGACACCTCTAACAACAACAGCAAACATGTCACAAACTTTTATTTCATTTGTATTGATAATTTATTATCAGTTATTTCATTTGTATTGGCATATTTTTAGTCTTTTTTATAATACACCCAATAAAATTTAATTTACATTTTGGGAGCTAAAATAACTATATCTATCTATATATCTATAGTTTGCAAGTGTGTCACTAAAAATAACATTAATATTGCCTTTAGATGTAGAAGATTTGTAGGTAATTGAAAAGATTATTTTAAATGTCTTGTCCAAATTATGGATCAATAGAATAGTCTCACATATCCAGACAGAATGAGAGGACAATTTTGATGACAACCAGTTTATATGTTTTATGGTGGAGATAACATACTTCAAAGATACAACCCTAATTGTGACCATTACCTTTAAAAATACAATTCTAGTGTTATTAAAAAATGGATTTATGAAGTATTAGAGTTTTTAATAAAAAAATAATTAATGCTAATTTATTATTGTTTTTCCTTTTCCTTCCTTTTTCCCATCTTAGTTTCTGCCCTTTATTGTTTCATTCCCTTGTTCTTTCTTTTTAATTCTTTCCCTTATTCTCCCCTTTTTCCCTACCCGCCGCTCTTCCGATCTCCTTTCACTTAGCAGCTGCACACTTCACCACTTTCTTTCCCTTATTCTCCCCTTTTTCCCTACCCGCCGCTCTTCCGATCTCCTTTCACTTAGCAGCTGCACACTTCACCACTTTCTTTCCCTTATTCTCCCCTTTTTCCCTACCTTCCTCCTTTTCTGTCTCTGTCTCTCTCCCTCCCTGCTTCATTTCTTCTTTTATTCTATCCTTCCTTTCATTTTTTTCAAAATATTCAATGACTGAACTACAATTGCAATGAATAATCTTGTTCTTAAGCAAAGACATTATGTAAATTGGAACAACACTTCTTGTTGTTATTTGCCGTCGAGTCGGCCCCAACTCATAGTGACACCTCCTTGGGTTTCTGAGGCAGTAGGATTGCCCAACCTTGCTTCTGGGGAGTGGCTGGTGGGTTTGAACCAACAGCCTTATGGTTAGCAGTCAAGTGCCTTAGGCACCATGCTACCAGAGTAACAACACTTGTTATAACCATATCTATTTAGGAGCTCTGGTGGTGTAGCTCCTAAGGCCTTTGACTGCTAAACAGAAGGCTGGTGGTTCAAACCCACCAGCCACTCCCCAGAAGCAAGGTTGGACAATCTACTTTTGTAGTGATACCACTTTGGAAACCCAAGGAGGAATCGCTATGAGTTGAATCCAACATGAGGGCAGTGAGTGGGAGTTTATGACTATGATTCAGTTGTATAGTTTTACATTTTCCTATATATGTTATTAGTAAGAGGTTTTGTGAAACAAGCAGGGTAATTTAAAAATGACCTCCAATGTCACTGTGGATTACTTTGACAAGAACCCTACAGGAACCATGATTTCCCTTCAGTCTAGAAGTCTGATGGTTCTTTCCTGTATGGGTGAAAAGCTATATCATAACAACTATTAACTACATCCCACAGTCTGCAATGTTTCCAGGAACTGGTTAGCTTGATATTCCAGACAACTAATGTAGACACTGAGTATATATTGTGTAGCTCCATCTATTGAAAATCTTCCTCTTATATCTGCCCTCAGACAAGGGAGAGAAACAAGAGTACGGAGTATTAGAGAACTCACACTTTCTCTTTTCTTTGTTTCTAAATGTCTCCTGTGAAACTATCCCATTCCCATGCCATATAATTTGGGAAACCGCCGGGTATGTATTAAGACACCATGAAATAACTGACCTTTCGTGAGGGTGATCAGAGTATGTACTCTCAGAAATATAAGATTGTCATTACTAAATAGTATTTGTTAAAACAATAAAGCCAGATGAATTATGGGAAGATATCAAGAACATTATCCATCAAGAAAGCAAGAGATCACTAAAAAGACAAGAAAAGAAGAGAAGACCAAAGT
>NW_006922176.1:764688-774760 GCF_000298275.1 Orycteropus afer afer
GGAGAAAGTGCAGCTGGAATGCTCCTTGGAAGCAAGAATGGCCAGACTTCGTCTCACCTATTTTGGTCATGTTGTAAGAAGGGACCATTCCCTGGGGAAGGATGTCATGCTTGGTAGGGTGGAGGGTCGACGGAAGACGGGGAGGCATTCAAGGAGATGGATTGATAAGGTGGCTGTGATGATGGGTTCAAGTATAGCAGGGATTGTGCGGCTGGCACAGGATCGGGCAGTGTTTCATTCTGCTGTGCATGGGGTCGCTATGAGTCGGAAACGACTCGACAGCAATTAACAACAACAACAACAAAATAATATACTTTTAAAACCCAAACTCCACTGAGTTCAAGTCAATTCTGATTCATTGCAGCCCTACAGGACAATCTATATTTGCCCTTTGAGGATTCCAAGAAAGATCTTTACTAAAACAAACTACCACATCTTTCCCGTGGACCAGCTTATACGTTTAAACCTCCAACCTTTCACTTAGCAGCTGCACACTTCACCACTGAACTATCAGGTTTCCTAATACATAAAAGTATGCCTAAGTAAGTGATGGAATTTATTTGGTTAGAAATTTTCATATACATTTGGGGTATATAAAAATATTATCTGGGAATATTGGTCAAATAAAAACAAAGCTAATAAATGAAAGAATAATGTAAGAGGTCTCACACTCCCAGATCTCAAAACCTACTACACAGCCACAGTAGTCTAAATAGCTTGGTATTGGTACAATGTCAGACACATAGAGCAGTGGAACAGAATTGAGAACTCATAAATAGATCCATCAATCTATGATCAAGTAATCTTTGACAAAGGGCCAAAACCTGTTCAATGGGCAAGAAATAGTCTCTTTCACAAATGGTACTGGCAAAACTGGATATCCGTTGGCAGAAAAATTAAATAATATCCATGCCTCACACCATACACAAAAACTAACAACAGATGGATCAAAGACTTAAATGTAAAACCTAAAACTATAAAATTTATCAAGAAAAAAATAGAGACAAACTTAGGGGTTCTGATTTATAGCATAAATAGACTATCAATATAACCCAAGATACACAAATAGCAGAAGATAAATTAGGTGATTGGGACCTTCTAAAAAATAAATTCTTATGTGCATATAAAGACTTCTACAAAATAGTAAAAAGAGAACCTACAGAATGGGAAAAAAAATATTTGACAATGATATATCGGACAAAGTATTAATCTCTAAAATTTATAGAAAACTATAACACTTCAATATTAAAAAGAGAAAAAAATCCAATTAAAAATGGACAGAAGACATGAAGACACTTCACCAAAGAAGGTTGTAAATCATTACCTATTAGAGATATTCAAATCAAAGCAACTGTGAGATACCATCTTGCACCAGCATTAATAGCAAAATTAAACAACACAAAAAATAACAAATGTTTGCAAGGATGTTGAGAGATTTGCACCCTCATACATTGCTGGTGAGATTGTATAATGATGCAACTACTGTGGAAATAGGTATGACAATTCCTTTAAAAGTTGGAAATAGAAATACTATTATATATATATATATATATATATATATATATATATATATATCACACACACACACACACACACACATATGGTTCCCATATACATGGGAACCAAAGATTATTAGTAGTATTTTTATAAAAGGATAGCAATAATGGTGGTACAACATGAAAAATAACATCAATGTCCCTGAGCTCTAAATGTGGAATTTGTTATGTTGGTGAATTTCTTGTTATGTATATTTTCACCACAATAAAAGTTAAAAAAAAAAAAAGCTAACAAATCAATGAAACTTGTTTCAGATATCATTTAGGCATTACATTCTTGGATTTCCTTGACTCCACTTACTACCTAAGCTTTGACAATTTGCTTAATATAGAGATGTGACAATAAGTGCCATGTCTGATGTCATGATACCACTGACCATGACATCTTAACCTCCATACGGTGAAGGCCAGGCTTCGGTGAAGCCTGTGAAAATACTATGAACACGCATCTAAGAAAGAGTTTCCGTCAGATTCTGAAACTGATTTGTCTACCACCACTTCCAAGTAATGTTGAAGCATTTCTTTTCCTCCTTCTCTGCCTCACTTATTTTTGTTTCTTTTCTCCTTGCATGTTTACTTTTCTCAGTTCACAATAATAAAATTTCTGCCTCTAACTAAACCAGGGCTGAAAAATTAAATACCAAGGATAAACTTTGTAGCCTGAGGTAGAATATGCTAAATGAATTCTTCTGCTAAGAATCAGAGATAAATGATATTTTGAGCTCAGATGTAGGCTTATCCATACCAATGTTTCCATCTAAGATGTAAGAATACTATTATTTCCCTGTTGAGAATGACATAGACAGAGGAGTAACTTGAAAGACCATGTGAGGAATCAAGGTAAAGATTATCATGAAGTCACCCTCAAAAAGTGAGAGGAGGGCATGAACATGTGTTTTTAATACACTAGGGAGGTTTTTAATTAAGGAGTATTGATGAGAGATTCAGTTAAAGATGAAGAAAGCTCTACTCACCAGTAATAACAGCCCATGAAAAACAGCATCTTGTCCTGCACCTGAGAGGCATTTTCAAAATTTCTTTTCATATTCCTTGTAAACTACTACAATTACTCTTTATACATGTGTTGAAGAATGGGAAATAACATTGTGATTAAGTTTGAGACGTACATAACCCATTTTGAATTAAGTCTACAGAGAATTTTTATTACAAGGCAATTTCCAGATGACAAAGGAAGATAATGTTTTACATTTCGTACTGAGAGGAATATGATTGTCAAAACATATCCTGAAGGTAATGTTAATATACATCCACATCTATCCAGGTTTATCTAGCATTGTGCTCCTTCAGGTGCCCTGTGTGCCAGTAAACTTGAATTCCTTCAAATAGTCTATGACACTATGTTGTTGCTCCTACCATTCATTCCTTTCAACTAAAAGTCCATTCCAGCAATTTAGGTACTTTCTCTCTCTCTCTCTCTCTCTCTCCCTCTCTCTCTCTCTCTCTCTCATTGTGATTTGGGTGAAAATTTACAGATTAAATACACTTTCCATACAGCAGTTCACATGTGCTTTGTCTCATGACAATAACCACAATTTACCACAATGCAACATTTCCCCTCCTACTTCTTCCCGATAATTACCTCTTCCCTGTGCCCATCCCTCCATGCAGTCCTGACCCCTGAGCTGTCTCCTTGTGCATAAGCAGCCCTTCTTTCTCCCATGCTTGTTCTCTCCAAGGAGTGTATCTATCTCAAGTAAATGTTCAACTCATATGCCTGTTTATTGTTTGGCTGGAAGCCACAGGCATGGGTTCAATTCCAGATCCGAAGGTCAGCAAGGGGCCATAGTCTCAGTGGTTCCACCAGGCTCTATTGGACCAGCAAACCTGGTCTCCCCCCACCATTTTTTTCCAAATGATTTTGAGTTTTGTTCCACATTTTTCTCCCTATCTATCCAGGATCTCCTACATAGATCCTCTTCCAAGTGGTTGACAGTAGTAGCCAGGCACCAGCTAATTCTTCTGGTCTCATAGTCATGTAGCCTGCAGATCAGATGGTGTACCGGTTGCGAGGACTAATTGTTTCCATAAATTTTTGGTTTTCTTCATTCTTCTTTACTCTGGATGAGGAGAGACTCTTCATTGCATCTAGATGGCAGCTTGCAAGCTTTTAAGATTCCAGTCTCTACTCACCACAGTAGGAGGTAGAACAATGTTTTGTGTAGTATGTTATGCCAATTGAGCTTGATGTCCTCTGCAACTATGGTCCCGAGCCCACAGGTTCAACTACTCGGTCCCTCCGGGTAGCTGGCTCTGACCAAGCAGTGACTACAACCTTGCCCTGATCAGCTCCACTATACACCTGGAATTCAGATCATACACATAAAGTTATAGGACCATAGTCTGCCAACCCTATACATGTTCTTGGGTACACTCCCCACTTCATAGACATACCTAATAGTTCACTCTGTTCCAGCAATTTAGGTACTTTTGATTCATTTTAGAAAAACACTTTTTTTGTGTTTGATGTTATAATAATCTTCTGTTAACATATGATCTCTTCCTCTTTTCAATGTTCCTAGAGGGTTCCAACTCATTTAGAGCAATTGAAACTCTCAATTCTACCATCTTTCTGTCAGTTTGTTGCACTTTGAGGGCGTGTATGTTGCTATGACACCAGAAACTATGCCACCAGTATTTCAAATATCAGAAAGGTCATCCACAGTAAAAATATTTCAGTATAGCTTCAAGACTAAGACAGACTTGGAAGGAATTCCTAGTATTTGTTTTAGGATGAATTTTCTAGAGAAGCAATACCAACAAAGTGTATATCTATATAGTTATATATAGAGAGATAGACATATAGATATATAGATATATAATTATATATAGAGAGATTTACTTTATAGAAATTGTGCATACAATTATGGATGCTGGCAAGTTTCAAATCTGTAGGTCAGCTTTCAAGCTAGAGGCTAAGGAGGGTTCAGGACCTGACAATTCCAGAATTTGCAGGACAAGTGATGGGCTGACTGAAGGCTTCTCATGACCCAAGAACCAGAACAGAAGTCAGATGTTACAAGTGCAGAACTGAGTGACAGAAGGAGAGAGAGTTTGCCAGAACATTCATTTATGTATTAGGAACAGGCCACATCCCCAAGGAAACTCCCCTTCCAACTGATTGGCTGTTCACCTCAGATCACAAAATGAAAGATGATATATAGTATCTGCTAAACCACTGATGATCATGGTATAGCCAAATTGACACATAACATTAATCATTATAGTGATATAGTTACAAAACTTAGTCAGTGAAAACTTTATGTATCTAATGGAATATTATCTGACATAGTGCTGTGAGATGAGTTCCCAAGGTTGGAAGAGTGCCAAAACACATAGGGGTTGCAATGGATGCAAACATACTGATGCTTGTGAAAATGGTACAGAACCTGTATAAGGTGACTTAATGGCAACTAACAACAATGATATTCTGAATGCTGGGATACAATGATGTGTAACTGTACCTTATCTCTTACTTCCATCCCCTTCCTAGTTACTAAATGGTAGAAACTCTGTCTTACTCACTTCTGAGTCCATCAGAAGGAATATATTTAAGAGTCTGTTGCTTAATAAATGATTGTAAAAAATACAATAGAACCCAGTATTCCTTTCAATTGCACTAACGTTATTACCTGCCTCCCCATTTTCCTAAGCATTTCATTTTAATTGTTTTCTCATCAGTCTCCCTAATGTATATGTGGAAGAAACAAAATTTGTGGTTTCAAGTATCTTCCCCTAATGTACAAAGATAACATTTTTCCATGATCTTAAATGTTCTTATGTTTCTCAAAAGTTATTAGCTTAGATAGCTTAGGAACATTATGAACTAACTTAACCAATGTTTATAATTAAATCTTGTGAATAACCATAAAATATTTCCATGATGTCAACACCAATTAAAATGCAATATCTTCTCTAGTTAGCAGACATTTAAGAAACAAAAACAAAGGACTTATGAATGAAAGTAGGTTTAGGGATGTTGAGAAATGTTTTTCTTCCATTGTCAAATTCTTAGATTTAAAAGAAATGGTAATGAATACAAATCTGATTGCATGTGAATGCAAATGATCACATACCACAAAAATATTAAGCTATAAAGAAAACTCACATTAAGCAAAATTATGTTTTAATAAACACATGATACCAGAAGAAAATTACTTAACAAGGCATATTAAAAACAAGTAAAAAAGGTTAATTTTCACATAAAGTTTTATTTACACATAGTAAGAACACAATCAGGATGTAATGTATTTATTAACCTGTTATAACATTTAACCAAATTTTCAATAATATTTTAAAGGCCAACAAGTGTTGTATGTTCTCCATACATTTATGTATACATTTAGACATGCATACACACATATTCACATGCATATGCACATTTAAATATATACACAAATAAAATACTTTCAATGAAAAATGTCTAGGGAAAACTCAGGACCATAGTGTTGGGAGACACCAGACTTAATTGACACAACAAAACACATATAAGTTTTGTTCCTCATCATACATTGGTGAGTAGCCACTGGGGTCTTAAAAGCTTTCAAGCAGCCATCTAAAACGCACCTAATGGTCTCCTATCATCAGAAGCAAAGAAGAGTGCAAAAACACAAGGGCATTTGGAAGCAATCAGCCCTAGGGCACGATGGCCCTCAAGACCAGAAGAACTAGATGGTGCCTGGCTACCAATGAGAACCACTCAGGAAAGGATCAAATTTGGAGATCCTGGATAGAGTGGGAGGAAAAACATGGAACAAAATCCAAAAACTCAATAATGACCAGAATTACTGGTTGGATGGTATCTGATGAGACCCCCAATACTATTGTCCTGGGATACATTCTAGGCCTGGAATAAAACTTACTCCCAGGGGCTGGTTCTCAGATCAATAGTATACAAGATGTACACACAGACCACTCAACCCAGGGTGATACATCCCATACTCTATGGAATTGCATCCCTTGGAGCAACTGACCATGGGGCACAAGAGAGGCAACATTTGCATGGAGGAAATGCAGGACACACAGGAAGGCATAACAATGAAGGGTGAGGGGAGTTACTGGGCAGGGAGGGGACGAGACTGGGTTATGGTTTGAGATGGTAAATGGGGAATGAATCTAAATGTACACGTAATGTTGAATGTAAAACAAAATCTTAAAACAAAAAATATTTTAAAAATATGTCTAGGGAAATATCCTCTAACAATTTACAAATGCACTCAAATTCGTATTTGTTAATATCCAATTTCTAATGCAAAAAGCAATGGAAAAGAGCTAGGAATATTTTGGGAAAATCTATGTTTAGTAATAATCTTAGATTCTGGTTCCAGAAAGCATCAAAAATTGGTGATAGTGTATACCATGTGGTTGTAATGTAGATGACCTCAGTTATGCTGCTTGCTTTTTAATTAAAAATCCTCCTAGGATTCTTTTGGACTTCCAGTGGATGTTTCAGTTATTATTACATATTTTTTAATCATTATTCTTTAAATACTCAAATTAGGGCTTGGAAAATTCCAGAATTAGTCTTCATTGGAAACAGGTGTTTGACTTATGATCCATGGGGTTTCAGTAAGAAAGTTGCAACAATCAGACAACCACACCAAACCAAAAAAAAAAAAAAAAAAAATCCAGAAGTTCATATTCATTTAATGCTTCATATATATTGATGTTATTTTACAGAATGAAGTGTGACAGAACAAAAGAAAAATCAATATGTTTGTACCAGTACCTTGAAAATACAGTACATCGAATCAGAAGTCCTGAGCCTGAGTTTACATTTTCCTTTTATTCTAACTTTCACCTTGTAAAACTGTGTTTATAATTAATGGAATGGATTTTAAAAATCAATACTGTTCTAAGACTCTAAGAAGAAAAACTATAAAGAGCACTCTGAAACTTTAAAAATTGTTATGAATAGTATTGTCATAACAGCAAATGTGATTTCATTATAGAACGCACGTCACAGTGTACAACTAAAATGCTAAACTGACCGAAAAGGCGTAACAATTTGTTTTGTAGCGAATATTTGGGAGTGAATCTAATTCAGTACCTATTTGATGAGAGTGCCCCAAATACAGTTCATTTCTTTCTACATCTAAGAGTCCAAAATTCACTGCCATTGAGTTGATTCCTACTCTTAGTGACTCCCATTGGATTCCCAAGGCTGTAAATCTTTTCAGAAGTAGATTGCTTCAGTTTCAACAACCGGTAGGTTTGATCCACCTACATTTGGTTAGCAGCCCAATACCTTAAGTACATCATCATGAAAGCTCCGTTCATCTAAGAGTCCATCCCCTTTTATAGATCTTTGTTGTGAGATCTGCCTGCCTTTCATCCAACTGAAAAATATGGTTACAGTCTTAACTGTGCATTCTTTTCATGAAATAATGAAGCCTTTAGCAAGAGACTTTACTTTTATTGTTCAGTATGATTTAGTACATTTTCAATTTTTTTTGTGTGTGTAATGGTCTTGACTTTGAAGATATAGCTGAAATTCTGTTTTAATTATAATTATAATTCTTAAAAAAATAGATTGTTTAGATTTTCACTAATTAATATTAATTAATTAGGGATAATTGCCTTTGAGATGTTGACTTGATGGCACTGGGTTTTGTTTTTGTTTTCTTAAGAGACAAAGTTCATGACTTAATGGTGCTTATGTTTTAATATGCAGAGAGAGTAACAAATAATAATAATAATAATAGTAAATAATAAAAATTAAATGCTTTCTTTATGTGTTACTGGATCCCAACATACATTGTTGAACATTGCTTATTTAATCTTTATGCTAAACAAATAGGCCAAGAAACTGGAATATATAGAGAACAACATTGCATCTAGATTAGAGGTAGACATTAACAATCTACCATATGCAGATGCCACAACTTTGTTTGTAGAAAATGAAGAAAATTTGAAGAAATTACTAATGAAGGTAAATATTACAGTCTTTGTGGTGGTTAAGGTAGTGTGTCAATTTAGCTGGGCTATGATTTTGAGTGGCTCAGTAGCTGTATATAGTTATTCTCCATTATGAGATTAGATGTGCTATAAACACCTCCATGTTGGAATCTACAGTGAGCAGTTAATCAACTGAGGGAGAATTGCCTTTGGGATGTGGCCTGATTCCAGTATATATGGAAAGGATCCTGCATTTGTTTTGTGATTCATCATGTCCAGTTCCTAAACTTCAACCTACAGATCTTGAGATTGTTTCATTTTAATTGCTGACTTTGGGTTTGTTAGCCTCAGCAGCCAGTAGATGTGGGAGTCAGAAGAAGCTTCCAGATTGCTCCAGTGCGCCTGTAACAAGAAGCAGAGCTGAAGGCCAAGATTGAGGGACTCGATCCATCCCTGATAACCTGGTACTCTGAACTTGGTCTTCTAACCTAGTCTTCCTCTAGAGCTAACACTCTGAATTCAAATTTCTCATCTCCTAAACTGTAAAAGAATTAATATTTTTTAAAATGCATCCATTTGTGGTATTTATATTATATCAGCACTGGAGAATTAAGACAGGCTTTGATATGATGTATACTCAAAAATAAAGAAAATAAAAATCTTCAGTACAGATTCAATAAACGCTTTTGTAAATAGTGATGAAATTGAAGTTATCAGTGATTTCATTCTACCTCAACAATCAGCATCCACAATTAATGTCTATGGAAGCAGCAGTCATAAAATTAAATGCTGTATTACATTGGGCAAATCTGCTGCAAAAATCTCTTTAAAAATCTTAAAATGAAAAGACATCAAAGTGATGACTAGAGTGTCCTGAACCAAGCCATGGTGTTTTTAATCACCTCATAAGTGTGTGAAACCTGAACAATGGAAAAAGAATATCAGAGAAGAACTGATGAATTAGGATTTTGGTGGAGGATATCCATTTGCAGAAAAAAATGAAACAAGATCTGTACCTCACACCGTACATAAAAACGAACTCCAGATGGATCAAAGACTTAAATGTGAAACCTAAAACTATAGAGTTCTTCAAGGAAAATATATGGGCAAATTTAGGAGCCCTAATATATGGCATAAATAGACTATCAAGGATAACTCAAAATGTTCAAACAGCAGGAGAGAAACTAGATGATTGGGACCTTCTAAAAATCAAATTTTTATGTGCTTCCAAAGACTTTTCCAAAGAGTCAAAAGAGAACCTACAGACTGGGAAAAAAAAAAATATTTGGCAATGACATATCTGACAAGAGACTTATCTCTAGAATTTATAGAAAACTCCAGCATCTCAATAACAAAAAGCAAACAATTCAATTAAAAAATGGACAGAAGACATGAATAGATACTTCACTAAGGAGGATATTCAAGCAGCCAACAAACATATGACGAAATGCTCATGATCATTAGCTATTAGAGAGATGCAAATCAAAACAACAATGAGGTACCATCTCGCTCCAGCACTAGTAGCAAAGTTCAACAAGACAGAAAATAACAAATGCTGGCAGGTCGTGGAAAGATAAGGATCCTCATACACTGCTGGTGGG
>NW_006922176.1:776684-786955 GCF_000298275.1 Orycteropus afer afer
AAAAAAAAAAAAAAAAAGAGTGCTTCATGCTTATTTAATCTTTGGATAGAGTGCGTGGAATGAATTTACTTAAAAGATTTAAAGTATAAAATTTCAGTTATCAGTTTTATCGGGGGGAAAAATAAGCTAATTCTAAAGACAGTGGCTTAAAGAAACAATAAACGTATATCTTACAACTCTGCTGATCTGGTGGTGATGATACATCTTTGCTCCAAATAATCTTCAATGGACTGACACTGCCAAGATGCCTTATTTCTGGTGTCTTGCTCAGTTGACTCACTTGGCTATTTGAACATCCAGTAGCATGGCAACTGAGTTCAAAAAGTTACTAATTACATTTTTATCCAGATTCTTTCTAGTGTCTGATCTCAGAAATCTCAAAAGAGCACTTTCTGTTACATGGGCAGTGCAGATTCAAAGGGAAGGGGATAAAAAACAAATAAAGTTATTATGTCTTGACATGAGTTAGGATATGCACACAGGAAAAGAGCTACTAATGGGCAAATTCTTTTTGGGCTAACTGAAAAATTCAAAGCAAAGTTTCCATTTACTCTTCATTTGGTTTGATTATGAGAATCTAAGCTATTGTGATTAATGTCATTACAAAAAAACAGAGAGACAGTAAAGAAGATTAATCTTTGCCAGAATTTCAGAGGTAGGAAAGAGGGAAGAACAAATGGAATACAGGACATTTTAGGGTAGTGAAAGCATTCTTTATGGTATTGAAGTGGTGGACAAAGGATGTCATACATGTGTCAAACCTCATAGGACTGTAGAATAAAAAAGTATCTCATGTAAACCACTCATATAGGGTCAGTAGGATTCAAAACTGACTTGACAACAATGGGCTTAATGTAAACTTTGTTATTGTTATTAGGTGCTGTTGAGTCCACTCCAATTTATAACAACAGAATGAAACACTGCCCAGTCCTGCACTGGCCTCACAATCCTTGTCATACCAAAGCCCATCATTGAAGCCATTGTTTCAATCCATCTTGTTGAAGGCCTTCCTCTATTTGTCCCTGAATCTCCACTTTACAGAACATGGTATCATTTTCCAGGGAATGGTCTCTTCTGACAATATAACCAAAGTAGATATTTAATAATGTATTCATTCATAAATTGCAATAACTCTCCTGTAATAATATAAGACATCAATAATAGAAGAAACATTGTACATGAGAGAGAGAATATGGGAAAGTCATATATTCTATATGATTTTTGTAAACACAAAACTGCTCTAAAAAATAAAATCTATTAAAAATATTTAGCAGTACTTTATTTGTGATGTGTGGTTGTGTTATTCTTTCATGAATTTGGCATTATAAATGGAAGGCAAACTTTTTAATTAAAGTGTTTAAAAATAAAATATGTATATAATTATAGTTGGTTCCAATGCTTTTTTAATCTTTAAATTTATTAAAATTTATTTAAAATTAAAAATTTACTTAAAAGTTGTATAAGTTAACATTTTCAATTTAGAAAAGATCTACTAAATAAAAAATAAACTTCTAGCATATTGGATGGATTATTAAGAACACTTCAATAGAAAACAAATTTCCCTTTTATGATTTTCTATCAATATTGGACTTCTCCTTATATTACAATTTTATAAACATATTTAATTTTTGTTTCTCTTTATTTTCTTATAAACATATAAAGACACATTTACTTGGATATCTTTTGTCTTTCAACTTTCAAACCTTTTTTTTTTTTTTCATGATGTAAACTATTTTGACAGGCTCTAAATAAACGAATGAGCTATAAACATTAGTGCAACTTATCAACTGAAGAATTCTTGTCACTTTTTTCAGCATAAGTAACCCCTAGCACTTGGTGTTTATGAATCATGAAAACATTTATTTTATTCAATATTTTATTGACATTCTGACTGAACAAGTTCCCAAAGAATACTATATACGAGTGCATTATAAATACTCTGTGAATATTATGGTTTTGTTTCTGGAAAAAATACAAATATATGTCTATTTTTTGCAATGTCACTTCCCGTAAATCTAGATATATATTTTTTAAATGAAATCAATAGGAAAGAAATATTGGAAATAATCTTATCTTTTGCAAGTAACAAGTTTATATCAATTGCATTTGCGGTTCAAGAACTATAACAAATATAAAACCTCAGCTAGGGCTTTTAGGAAAAGTTGATTCCTCTACTGTGTTGCTTGATTCCTGCCTCATCTTATGTTCCAAGTTTGTTTTTTATATTTAATCTTAAAGGCTTTTGAGTGACAATAGGATGAGAAACAGTTATTCTAGAACTTTTATTTTTTCAAGCAAAGTTTACAATCCTTAAAATACTTTCCCTGTTTTACTTATTTTCTTTTGAGGTTGGCTTGACCACTGTATTCTATCAATATTTCTTATCAAATAGATAAAGAAAACAAAAATCCTCACAACTGGTCCAATAAACAGTTTCACAATAAATGCAGAAAAGACTAAAGCTGTCAAGGACTTCATACTACTTTGTTCCACTATCAATACCAATGGAAGCAGCAGTCAAGACATCAGATGACATACTGTTTGGGGCAAATTTGCTGCAAAAGACCTCTTTCGAATGATGAAGAGCAAAGATGTCTCTGAAAGCCAAGGTGTGCTTAACCCAAACCACAGTGTTTTCAATCACTTTTTATGCATGTGAGCACCAGACAATGAAAAAGGAAGACCGAACAAAAGTTGATGCTTTTGAGTTCTGGTGCTGGAGAAGAATGCTAAGAGTAGTATGGTCTTCCTAACAAAACTAACAAATCTGTCCTGGAAGAAGTACATCAGGAATGTTCCTTGGAAGTGAGAATAGCCAGACTTCGTCTCACCTACTTTGGTCATGTTGTCAGAAGGAACCATTACCTGGAGAAGGATCTAATGCTTGGTAAAGTGGAGAGTCAGGGAAGAAGGGGAAGGCTGTCAACAAGATGGACTGACATAGTGGCTACAATGATGGGCTCAGGTACAGCAAGGATCATGAGGATGGCACATGACTGAGCACTGTTTCCTTCTGCAATATACAGGGTCACTATGATTCAGAGATGACTCGACTGCACCTAACAACAACCAAAAACAGTGTGTATCTTTTTGCAATTCTAAATAGTGCTGCAATGAACATGAGTGCACATATATGTCTGTTCTTGTTTGGCTTTCACTTCTTTAGGATATACACCTAGTAATAGATTTGCTGGATCCAATGATATTTCTAATTCCAAATTTTTAAGCAATAGCCCTACTGCTTTCCATAATCATCATATCATTTTATAGTTCCACCAGAAGTGTATGAAAGTTCCAATCTCTCCACATCCTCGCCAGCATTTGTAATTTTCTGTCTTGTTGAACTTTGCTACTAGTGCTGGGGCAAGATCGTATTTCATCGTTGTTTTGATTTGCATTGCTCTAATAGCTAATGATCATGAAAATATCTTTGTATGATTGTTGGCCACCTGAATATCCTCTTCGGTGAAGTGTTTGATCATGTCTTCTGTCCATTATTTAATTGGATTATTTGTCTTTTTGTTGTTAGGTGTTGGAGTTTTCTATAAATTCTAGAGAATAGTACCTTGTCAGATATTGCTAAATATATATTTTTTCCCAATCTGTAGATTCCCTTTTGGCTCTTTTGGAGAAGTGTTTGGAACCATATAAAAACTTAATTTTCAGAAAGTCTCATTCATCTAGTTTATCTTCTACTAGTTTTGTATTTTGTTATACTTGATAGCCTATTTATGCTGCATATTAAGGCCCCTAAATTTGCCACATTTTTTCCTTGAGGAAATTTATAATTTTAGATTTACATATAAGTCTTTGATCAATCTGGAGTTAGTTTTTGTGCATGGTGTGAGGTCCAGATCTTGTTTCATTTTTCTGCAAATGGATATCCATTTTGTCATCATCATTTGTTAAAAAGACAATCTCTTCCCCATTTAACTGATTTCAGCCCTTAGTCAAAGATCAGCTAATGGATCTTTTTGTGGGTTCTCAATTCTATTCAGTTGGTCTATGTGTCTGTCATTGTAACAATACCAGGCAGTTTTGACTACTATGGTAGTATAGTAGGTTTTGAAATCCAGGAGTGTGAGACTTCCTAATTTGTTTTTCTTTTTCAATAATCCTTTGCTTATCAGGGGTCTCTTTCCTTCCTATATAAAGTTGGTGATTTTTTTTTCCATATCCTTAAAGAATGTTGATGGGATCTGGATTGAGATTACATTGAATATATGATTGTTTTGGGTAGAGTTGACATTTTCACGATGTTCAATATTCCTATCCTTGAGTATGGTATGTTCATCCATTCATGTAGATGTTTTAGGTTTTCTTGAAGTAGTCTTTTATAAATTTCATTTTATAGGTCTTTTGGGTCCCTGGTAAGATTTATTCCCACATATTTTATTTTTTTTTGTAGCTACTGTAAATGATGGGAGCTCTGGTGGTGTAGTGCATATGTCATTTGACTGATAACCAGAAGGTGGTGGTTCAAACCCATCAGCCACTGCTCAGAAGAAAGTTTGGGCAATCTACTTCCATAGTGATACCTCCTTGGAAACCCAAGGAGGCATTGGTATGAGTCAGATCCAACTCGAAGGCAGTGCACTTTTTTTTTTTTTTTTTAATTTTAAGTGATATTGATTTCCTAGTTTCCTTTCCAGCAATCTCTTTGCTAGTGTAGAGGAATCCAACTGATTTTTGGATGTTGATCTTATATCCTGCCACTGTGCTAAATTTATCAATCAGTTCAAGTAGTTTTTCTGCTGAGTCTCTTGGATTTTCTACGTATAGGATCATATCATCAGCAAATAGGGATAGTTTGACTTTTTCCTTACCAATTTGGTTGCCTTTGACTTCCCTTTCTTGTCTTATTGACCTCATTATGTTGAATAGAACTGGTGATAGAGAGCATCTTTGTCTGGTTCCTGTTTGCAAGATGAATGGGTTCAGTCTCTCTCCATTGAGAATAATGTTGGCTGTTGGTTTTGCGTATATGGTCTTTATTTTTTTGAGGGATATCCCTTCTATTCCTATTTTGCTGAGAGTTAGGACCAGGCATGGGTGTTAGGTTTTATGAAATGCATTTTCTACATCAATCGATATGATCATGTGGTTATTTTCCTTTGTTTTACTTATGTGATGGATGATATTGTTTGTTTTGCTGATGTTGAACCATCCTTGCATGCCTGTTATGAACCCCACTTGGTCAAACCAAAAAAAAAAAAAAAAACAACAACTCACTGTCTTCCATTAGATTCTACTTATAGTGAAACTTCCTTGGGTTTCCAAGGTGTATCTCTGTGGAAGTAGATTGCATAATCTTCCTTCCAAGGAATGGCTGGTGTGTTTGTACTGCCAGACTTCTAGTTAGCACTCAAGTGCCTTAGGCATTATACCACCAGAGCTGTTGTTATACTCTATTGGCTAGGATTTTGTTAAAGATTTTTATATCTATGTTCATGAGGGATATTGGGCTATAGTTTTACTTTCTAGTAAAACTTTCTTTGCTTGGTTTTGGTATCAAGGTTATGTTTGCTTCATAAAATGAATTTGGGAGGATTCCATCCTTTTCTATATTCTGGAATAGTTTGAGTAGCATAGGTGTCAGTTCTCTGAACATTTGGTAGATTTCTCTGGTGAATGAGTCAGGGCCATGACTTTTTTTTGCTGATAATTTTTTTATGACCTGTTCAATTCTTCTTTTGTTATGAGTCTGTTCAACCTTTCCACCTCAGTCTGTATTAGATTATGTACATAGTGTGCTTCTAGAAATCTGGCCACTTTTTCTAGATTTTCAAATTTCTTGGAGTACAATTCTTCACAGTATCCTGATGTTATATTTTTTATTTCAGTTGGGTCTGTTGTGATGTCACCCAATTTCTTTCTTATTTGTGTTATTTGTATTCTCTCCATGTTTTTCTTTGTTAAATCTGCCAGTGGTTTGTCAATTTATTAATCTTTTCATAAAACCTACTTCTAGTCTTATTGATTTTTTTCTATTTCTCTAATTTCTGTTTCATTATTTCTGTTCAAATCATTATCATTTCCTTTCTTCTGGTGACTTCAGACTTTTCTTGCAGTTCTTTCCCTAATTGTTGGAGATGTTGGTTTTGTGTTGATTTTGACTCTTTGTCTTTTTTGATGTGTGCATTTATTGCTATAAATGGGCCTCTGATCACTGCTTTTGCTCTGTCCTAAAGATTTGGTATGTTGTGTTTTCATTCTTGTTTGAGTCAAGGAATTTTTTAAGTTCATTTTTTATTTATTCAATTACCCAGTCATTCTTAAGGAGAGTGCTATTCAATTTCAATGTTTTTGCTCCTTTTCCATGTGTCTTCCCATTGTTGATTTCTAATATGATAGCATTGTGATCTGAGAAGATGGTTTGCAGTTTTTCAATGCTTTTAAATTTAAGAAGTCTTGTTTTATGGCTTAACATATGGCCCATTGTGAAGAATGTTCTATGTGCAGTGGAAAAGAATGTATATTGTGCTGTTGTTGGGTGAAGTGCTCTGTAAATGTCTATAAGGTCAAGTTGGTGGATTTTATTGTTTAGTTCTTCTGCATCTTTGTTGAATTTCTTTCCAACTGTTCTATCTTTCATTGAAAGTGGTGTATTAAAGTCTTCTCAAAAGGAAGGTTGGGCAATCCTACTTCCGTAGTGATACTGCCTCAGAAACCCAAGGAGGGGTTGCTATGAGTCGGGGCTGACTCGACGGCAAACAACAACAACAATATGACTATGGATTCATCTATTTGTCTTTTCACTTCTTTTAATCTGATTTATTTATTTAGGGCTCTTTCATTGGGTCCATATATATTTATTATGGTTATATATTCTTGTTTGATTAATCCTTTATTTATTATATAATATCCTTCCTTGACTCTTATGGTGGTATTTGTCTTAAGTCAATTTTATCAGAAATTAACATTGCCACTCCTGCTCTTTTTTGGTTGCCATTTGCTTTATATATCTTTGTATAATCTTTGATATTTAGTCTATTTTTTCTTTGTCTCTAAGGTGTGTCTCTTGTAGACAGCATATTGATAGGTTAGGTTTTCTTATCCAGTCTGCAACTCTCTTTCTCTTGATTGCTGCATTTAATCACTAACATTCAGTGTAATTATTGACAAGCATGAATTGGTTGCTCTCATTTTGTTATGTGTTTTTTCATGGTGTTCCTGGTTTCTTTATTCTGTATAATTTTCTGTGCTGAGCTCATTTTGTTTATTAATTAATTGTGTTATCATTTCCTTTGTTGTTGTTGTTGTTTTATCTGCTAAATATGTGGGTTTGTCCTTTTTTTCATTGTAATATGAAGTTTTATCTTTTTTCCTTGAGATTACTCTGTGATTTATCATTTTTTCCCTGACTTTAGAACAGTCCATCCTATCTTACAACTCTTTTGACTTCCTCACCAATTAGAAGTCCTGTAACTCACTATTTTTTCCTTCTTCTTGCTTTGTAGTTATCTTCATTTGTCAATTGATGTTTCTGGTACCCTGTTTACAATCTTGTAAGCTAATTTTACTTTGGCTATTTCCATAACTGGATTGGTTTCTTGGTTATGTCATCATGTGTATTAATGGTTGGTTGATATTTGCTATCAATGGTTCTCTCTTCAAAGAAGTCTCTTTAAGCTATTGAAAAATTGATCTTAACAAATTCCTTTAATTTCTGTCTATCTGGAAATCTCCTTATATCACCATCATACTTGAGAGACAATTTTGCTAGGTATATAATTCTTGGTTTTAAATTTTTCTCTTTCAGGATTTTATATGTACCATCCAATTGCCTTCTCGCCTGCATGTTTTTTGCTAAGAAATCAGAGCTCATTCTTATTGGTTGCACTTTGAAGGTAATTTTTCTTATATGTTTCTGAAAACATGCTGCTTTTAGGATTCTTTCTTTTAATTTAGTTTTGGTGAGTTTGATGATGATATGTCTTGGTGATTTTGTTATGGGGTATATCCTGTTTGAAGTTCATTGGACTTCTTAAATGTATATCTTCTTATCTTTCATCATATCAGGGAAGTTCTCTTCTAACAAATCTTGGACATTTTTTTTTTTTTTCAATGCTTTTATTTTTCCCTTCCTATTCCGGAATTCTGATTACATGTAGGTTAATCAATCCTTTGGATGGTATCCACAAGAACCTTAGGCATTCTTCATTTTGTTTTTATCTTTTTTTTTTTTTTTTGATTGATCTCTTTCAAAATAAATATTCATATATTTGACTTCAATCTCATTATTTCTGTCTTCCATGATTCAATTCTACTCCTTTGCCCTATCTATGTGTTATATGTTTCTGACGATTTAGTTTTAATGTTCTGGATGTCTATCTGTAGACCTCGTATCATTCCTAATTTTTTCATTTATTTGTCATTTTGTTCTTATGTTTTTGTCTGAAATTGTTCAAGGGTTTTGTCTGTGTTTTCCTTAATTTTGTTAGTGTTTTTCTTGAAGTAAATCTATTGAAGGTACCTAAATATAATTCTTTTGAATTCCTTATCAGGGAGTTCTAATGCTGATTCTTCCTGAGGGATGTATTCTGGGTCTGTATCCTGGTCCCTTGTTTCTACTGTTTTATCTTGCTTCTTTGTATGGACTGTGTCTCTGAGACATTGTAACTTTTTTGTATTTATATTTAATTGGTGATGGTACGTTGGTGTGATTTGTCCAAGATTTTAATTTTCTTTGTTTTCTTTGGATGTATCTGATTAAGCAGGATAAAGTGCTTTTCTATTCACTAGTTGGCAGCCCTTATACACTTACAGCATGTCACCTGTCTCCTTGGTGGGTATGATAGAGAATGAGAATGGCTGCATAGGTCTCTATTAACTCTTTGTGAAGAACAGTTAAGGGTAAGTCAGGCTCTTATTGGTGGTTTTGTATTGTTGGCCAATTGTTGTAAACAGAAGTGGTAGCTCTCACTCAGTAAGTGGAGCTGCAGGAGTTGCAGGTTTGGTTGGGCTGTATGAACATGGTTGCTCTCTCCAACTCAGTTAGACAAAACCAACAATCTAAAAACCATCAAAAAAACTAAAAGCAAGAGTACAAAATCTACACACCACATTAACACACAGGAATAATCACACACAAAAAAAAAATAAGAAGAAGAAAAAGAAAGAAAGAAAAAAAGAGGAAAATTAACAAATGAGAGAAAATATTTAAAGAAATGCTTCAAAAAGCCAAAATAAATAGTAGGAGAATAATGAAGAAAAAAGTTAGAAAAATGCAAAAAGAAAAACAAGGAATGGGGAGAACCACAAGGAAGAAAAAAAATGGGTACCAGGAAAATGAAAAAAAGAAAAAGCCAAAAATTAGAACCTGGGAAAGGAAGAAAGTATAGTGATAAAAAAGACAAAATAATTATAAATAAATAAATAAATAAATAAATAAAATCTGGGCAGAGCAGGGCAAGGCACCCAGTCTCAGTCAGAGCACACAGACTGGGATGGAATTCCTGCTGGCCCAGAAGAGGGTTGGAGTCAGGGACAGCTACACCTCTGTTCACTGAGAGGTTATGGAATATAAGATTAACAAGGGGAGTGTTGTTCTTTTCTAGTCCTCAGTGTCCAGCATGTCTTTGGGATCCCCAAAAAGTGGAGCCTGTTCTTAGGTCTCTGGAATCTGAAAGAATGCTGGTTTTTTAAATGTCCAAAATAGCCCCACTGCTTGTAAACATTCAAAATGGCTGCACCCTCTGGATAGCCAAAAGTCCACAGCTCAGACTGCCTTTCTCTTCACTGCTTCCCCTTTTATTCACCTGTCCTCCATGCAACCGCTGGTCAGCAGGAAAATTTTTAGGTTAAATCTTAGGTCATAACACCACTTGGCAATATCCAAGCTGTCCATGTCATCAGGATCACTAACAGCTTGCAGCTCCATATGTCTCCTTTTTTGGTGTTTGCATACAGGTTCTTTTACTAGTTGGAGTTTAGTTCACTTCTGTATCCTTCTTTCAAAGCTCAGGGGTCCAAGATTATCTTCTGTATCTGTGTTAATTGATTCTTCTTTTGCTCATTGAAGAGGGTCTGTGTAGTTTATCTGCCTATTCCACCATCTTACCAGAATAATTCTCTGTTGTTTTATTTCTTGACTGCTGGTTCTGTGAGCACTGATTGGGGATCCAAGTAAAATGGAATCTTTCACAATTTCATTATTTTTTATTGTAAGTCATGCAATGTTTCTTTGTTCTATTTGAATGACTGTCTCACTATCTGTGTAAATTTTACACATTAGTATAGTTAAATGTTATATTCATAATGATTTACTG
>NW_006922176.1:787055-794632 GCF_000298275.1 Orycteropus afer afer
GAGGTTATTCTTGCTAGTCTGTCTTAGTCTGGAATCTCTTTTGAAACATCTCCACCATGAGTGATACTCTTAGTATTTAAAATTCTGGTGGCAAAGCTCACAGCATAGTAGCAATATGCAAGCCCCCACAGTATGAGAAACTGACAGATGAGTCATGGTGTTTTCAATCACCTTGTAGGCATGTGAAAACTGGACAATGAATAAAGAAGCCCACAGAAGAATTGATGCATTTGCATTATGCTGTTGGTAAAGAATATTGGGTTTATATGGATTGCCAGAAAAATGGACAGTTGTCTTGGGAAAAAACACAACCAGAATTCTCCTTAGAAGGGAGAATGGCAAAGCTTCATCTCATATACTTTGGAGATGTTATCAAGAGGGAAGAGCCCCTAGAGAAAGACATCATGCTTCCTCAAGTAAAAGGTAAATGAAAAAAAAACATCTTTATCCATTAGTATTTCTTAGTATTTTCTTAGATAAAGAGCTCAAAATACACAAAATTATGAAAATACAGAGGAAATTTAAAAATGGGCATAAAGTTTATGCAAATAATTTAAAATAGATATTTAAATGGAAGATAAACACATGACAAGATGTTTCTCATCATTAGTCATTAGCTGATTTAATTAAAATCATAATGAGATACTACTCTAAACTTTTTAGAGTGGCTACAATTAAAATGATTGACTTTACTAAGTGTGGCAATGAATATGAATGAACTGGACCCCCAAACTTGGATAGTGTGAACAGACTATTTACAATCACTTTGTAAAATAGTTAGACAGTTTCCTAGATAAAAATGCAAGTGCTATGGGATCCAGCTATTCCACTCCTAGTTTCAAATGCAATCCAATTGATTCTCTCTTCTAAATGCATTGGGCAGTGTTGATTATGTGTGATGATAGTTATTGCTGTACTCCTATATGCCTATACCATCTCTTATATGATAGTGTTACAGTTTAGAGATTTCTCAATATCTATTTATTCATCTTTAGCCTGGGATACTTATAATACTACTTTCATTTATAATGGGTTAATGCACCAAATTCCTCAGCACAAGACAAATAGAATGATTTCAAGAAACTTGAACAATGTAATAATATTAATTATATAGCTATCCAACAGTAGCTTCAATATCAAAATTTCTCTTCTTCCCACACACAAACACACACAAAGATATCTCTAAATATATATTGTATGCAAGACACTTGATGTAAGAACATTTCTTGATTGTTAAACTTAAAACAAACAGTTATAGCAAATAATTTCAACTACAGTTCTTGAATTAAAATGCAATAGAAATATAATACAATGAGTCCAATTGAATCAAAGTCTTAAAAAAATTTGACATTATACTAACCAAGAGATATTGATTGTTCAATAGATTATTCACAACCTATTTTCACTTTCAAAAGTGTCTGATTTAGATAACTTGACTCTAATACTGTTCCTAGAATACAGAGCTCTTATAAATATATGTGCACAGACATAACAAAGGAACTTTTATGAAAAAAACTATTTTAAATACTCATTGTGTAACTGTCACGCTGAGAGTCTTGTACACAGTAGGTGCTGAGAAAAGTTTGTTAAATGAATGATAAATTCAAATTTTATTTCTTCCCCTGATAACAGAAGGTGAACAATTGGAACCATATCTATGGCTAGGTGAATACAGAGCAGTGTGAAACCCCTAAACATTATGTTCCCTACTAGGCTCCCTGGGTAGCATAGTGCCTAAGGCACTTGAATGCTAACCAGAAGGCTGAAGGTTCAATCCCACCAGCCACTCCTGGGAAGGAAGGTTGGGTAATCTACTTCTGTAGTGATACCTCCTAGGAAAGACAAGGAGGGGTCACTATGAGTCAGTCTGACTCTGACAGCACATAACAACAACAGGCTCCCTGAGTGGCACAAATGGTTAAGCACTCAACTACTAACCTACCAGTGAAAGATTGTCAGTTTGAGTGCACACAGGGGCTTCTTGGAAGACAAGGCTGGCAATCAGCTTGTGAAAGGTCACATCCTTGGAAACTATGGAACAGTCCTATTCTGCACACATGCGATCACCATGAGTCAGAAGTGCAACTAATGACATCATCAACAACATAGTCCTTCTACCATTATAAAATATCCAGTAATTTTCCTGAGAGTTTAACACAGAGGAAATTTTTCTAAGCTGATGAAATGCTTATGACCATTGGATTGTCTTTCCTAAATATATTTGGCAATGCCGATGATTGCCATAACTGTTGTTACAAAGATTACTGAAGATAATGCCCTAAGAGTAAAGGAAGTTTCACATTTAGTAAAGCCACATATTATATACATTGTCTGCATGCAGAAGTCATACACATTACTTAACATATAATGAAATATAAACCACCATGAACAAGAAGTCCAGTGAGGAAGAGGAGCTAACAGAGTATTAATACAAAACAGAATGAACACCTAAAATAATTTGGGAGATGCTGCTCAAATTTTCCTTAAAAAAAAAAAAAAAAGCTCACTGCCGTTGAGTTGCATGCAACTCATAGCAAACCCCTCCTTGGGTTTCTGAAGTAGCATCCCTGTGGAAACAGATTGCCCAATCTTCCTCCCCAGGAGTGAGCAGTCTGGTTAGTAGTCAAACACCTTTGGCACGATGCACCAGAACTCCTCAAATTTTCCTATATATATATTTTTTTTTCCTCTGTCTCAATCTATCAAATTTATATCTATGGAAGTCTACATATCTAAGATCTAATTTTATAATTTGATTTTTAAAACTACATGTAAGATCTGTGGGAAGAAAGAATACATTACTTTTATATAGAGTTTTACTTTTAGAATTTAAATTATTCATTATTCTATTTTATAATTTTGAAAATTTAATAAATAATTATCACCATTATGTTGTGCATATTTTTTCTCCTTTTAACAAAATACTAATGGGAGTGTTACTTTGCAAAGTATCACTTCTGGAAAATGTTGGCTTGAATTAGCTAATGCTTTTCCTTTTCACCTGTGTTCATAGTACTTCAGTCTTGCCAATTGACTATTAAAAACAATTAATGTTTTAAATTTTGCTCGTTGTACAAAGTGTTAGTAAATTTACAGATTTGCATGACATTAGATGCAAGATAAATCTCAGGTCTGTTTAACAAGCAGTTCTAAAATCCCTTAAGTCTTATTTTAGTGGTAGAGGAGGCATATAGAAGAAGGAGTTTATCATGAAATAATAAAGAGATATTGGTTTGTTATATTTTGTCTTACTGTTCATGCTTTATCTTCTCAAGTACTTTCATTAGATTATAATACAATACACATAGCTTTTGAAAATACTTTGTGCCATAAATTCACTCATTAAAAAGAAAAATCACAACTGAAACAGTATTCATTTGAGAAACTTGTGCTGCTGCTCTTATGAATACCCTGCAATACACAATTAAAATAATAAATCATGAATTAGCTAAGTACTAAATCTTTCTAAATGTTCTAAACAAATCTTATAACATATCTGCATATTTGAATAAAATAATTAGAAAAGGAAATGAAATATAGGGGGAAATTGTTCTGTTTCAAGAAGGTTAAACTGCATAAAGTTAACAGGCAAAAAATATGATGTTTATGGATAGTTGATAATCCATTACAGTCTATTCAAGCTGGAAGCATAGAAAAGACTGTCTTGTCTTACATATTCTTTTATTTATAGAGCCTCATATTATGCTGTTGTTAAGTGCCTTCAAGTTGTGTCTGACTCATAATGACCCTATGAACAACAGAATGAGAAACTACCTGGTCCTGAACCACCCTCACAATTTTTGCTATGCTTGAAAAACTCATTCTGCCAATCCATTTTTTTGAAAGTCTGTCCCATTTTTGTTGACCTTCTGTTTTATCAAATAGGATATTCTTCTCCAGGCCCTGGTTTCTTCTGATAACTTGACCAAATAGGTGAGACAAAATCGGACCATTCTCACTTCTAAGTACAAATGGGTTACACTTATTCCAGGACAGATTTGTTAGTTCTTCTGGCAGTGCATGGTATTTTCAGTATTCTTAGCCAGAACCACAATTCAAGGGCATCAACTCTTCTTTGATCTTCTTTATTCATTTTCCAGTTTTCACATGAATATGAGGTGATTGAAAAAAATCATGTCTTGGAGTAGGTGCATCTTACTGTTCAAAGTGCCGTCTTTGTTCCTTACCACTTTAAAGAGGATTTTTGCAGTGTATTTGCCCAGTGCAATATGACATCTGATTTCTTGACTGCGGCTGCCATGGGTATGGATTATGAGTCCCAGTAAAATGAAATCTTTGATAATGTCAATGTTCTCCATTTGTCATGATGTTGCTTATTGGTCCTTTTGTAGGGATTTGTGTTTTCTTTACATGGAGGTGTAATCTATACTGAAAATTGAAGTCTTTTATCTCCATCAATAAGTTTCACATCTTCTTGACTTTCAGCTATCAAAGTTGTGCCATATGCATATTGCAGGTTGTTAATGAGTCCTCTTCTAATCCTGATACCACATTTTCTTCATAAAGCCCAGCTTCTTGGATTATTTGCTCAGCATACAAATTAAATAAATATGGTGAAAAGATACAACTCTGACATATAGCTTTCCTGGTTTTAAACCATGAAGTATTCCCTTGTTCTGTTTGAATAACAAACAGCCTCCTGATCTATGTACAGGTTCCTCATGAGTACAATTAAGTGTTCTGGAAATCTCATTATTTGCAACTTTGTCCATAATTTGTTATGATCCATGGACTTGATTGCCTTTGCATAGTCAATAAAACACAAGTAAATCATTCTAGAATTCTTTGCTTTCAGCCAAGATCAATCTGACATCTGCAGTGATATCCTTCCTAATAGGACCTTACATAATATCTGGGTAATCATAGCTTATCAAGTCACAAATATAGGATTTTCATAATAAAACTAATGCAAGCATAACTTATAAATATATTATTTAGTTCTTAAGACAATTTTATGAGATTGTTATCAGAATTTCAGGTTAGGAAACAGGCTGTAAAAAAAAAGGTAAATATTTGACTATTGTCACAAAGTCAGTGTTGTAATCTGACCACTCATAATGGGTTGTAGGAGAGCAAAATACGAGTATGTATCATCTCATAATTCTTACTTTTATTGTTGAAACATCAACAATAGGAAAAAAAAAAAACAATTAACTCCTGATAAAAAGCTCAGAGTTACAAGTTTTTCTTGTTTAAACAAGTTTTGACATCGATATTTCACCCGGGTATTGGAGGATTGTCTCAGTATTCACATATAAAAAAATATCATGCTCACATTGGGTGTGAACATTCCTACTACCAGTCTCACCAATAAGAACTCCATTTTCTAAATAACTGGAAAACAATATCTGGTGCCACTGAGTTGATTTTGAGTTATCATAGCATCCTATTGAGTTTCCAAGGCAGCAAATCTTTAAGAAAGTAGATTGCTTCATCTTCTCCTGAGGAACAGCAAGTGGTTTTGCACTGCCAACTTTCTAGTTAACATACAAATATCTTACATACTACACGACAAGAGCTCCTTTTTCCACATACTCCTTTTAAAATATTTTTTAGGATCCCCAAAAGGGAAGCTGTACATAATAACATTTGCTAATTCATATCAGCTTCATGACAAACGACATACTCTTCTTCTCTACTTGAAGTTTCCTATAACTCTTTCAATGCCATTAAGCCATTTTTTTGTACTCATCAGTAACAGGGTCCTTAATAAAGGTTATTATTTCCCTAAGACTCTAATGTTGGCATTAGTTAAAGAACAGCACCATCATTACATCTGTGTAAAAATGTAATCAATCTCCACTGTTTTTAACACCTTGCACACTACTCACCAAACTAAGGTATAGAACATTGAATTTATGAATTATTTTTGTTGTTGTTGTTGTTATTATGTGCCGTCGAGTCAGACCCAACTCATAGTGACCCTCCTTGGGTTTCTGAGGCAGTATCACTACGGAAATAAATTGCCCATCTTCCTTCCGAGGAGTGGCTGGTGGGTTTGAACCACCAGCCTTCTGGTTAGCAGTCAAGTTCCTTAGGCACTATGCTACCAGAGCTATTTTATGCCAGTTGATTAATGTGCTCCAGAATACTATGATTCTAATCCTTCACTCTCATGAAACAAGTACCTTCAGGTGTTTAGTTATGTCTAGGAAGGGTCAATAACTGTGCATCCTATGGCCATTATCATTTATATGAATACATTTGCATACAGTCACATTTATGTACACACCTATACACACACACACACACACACACACACACAAAGGACTTCTGGTGGCACAGGGGTTAAAGCATTTGTTTGCTAGCCAAAAGTCAGTGGTTTGACCTCACCAGCTGCTTCCTGGGAGAAAAATCAGACAATCTGCTTATATAAATATTTACAGATTTGGAAACCCTATGGGATAGTTCTATTCTGTCTTACAGGAATACTATGAGGTAGAATAAACTCAATGACAGTAGTTTTGTTTATTTTATATATACACACATATGTACTTACACATACATACCTGTGACACATACGTCTATGCACATGCAAAAGCTGAACAATGAAAAAGGAATACTGAGAATTGATACATCTGAGCTGTGAATTTGGTGAAGAGTATTGAATATACTATGAACTGACAGAATTGTCTTGGTAGAAGTATAACCAAAATGGCTCCTTAGAAGTGATGGTTGTAAGACTTTGTCTCATGTATTTTACACATGCTAGCAGGAGAGACCAATCTCTGAAGAAGGACATCATGTTTAGTAAAGTAGAGGGTCCATCAAAAATAAGAAGACTCTCAAGGAGATGGGTTGACACAGTGACTAGAAGAAAGGTCTCAGACATAGCAGTGAGTGAGAATGGCACACTATTAGGCAAACTCTCATTCAGTTATACATAAGGTTTCTGTAAGTACAAGCTAACTAGATGACACCTAAAACAACAGCATGATTAATGTGGTCAAGTAGTTCAGAGAACACCTGGCAGGATAACTATAAAAAGTACCACATGTCATAGTATCATATTCAAACTATTGAAAAGCAAAGACAAAGAGAAAATCTTGAAAAAGTCCAGAGGAAAAAACATACCAGAATTATAATATATTTACCATCAGAAATTATGCTAAAAGAAGACTGGAGATAATGGACAGTATCCAATGAACTCTTATACCTTTGAGGAAAACTCCTATTTAATTATCTTGAACAAAAATACAAATTAAAGTTGTTATGAAATAATTAATTACTAGTAATTTTTTTAAGGAATTCCTCGTCATACAAATGGTAAAATGTTTGACTTCCACTTGAAAGATTGGTAGATTGCCTCAGAAGACAGGTGTGGTAATCTGCTTCCTAAAGGTCATAACTTTGAAAACTCTATGGAACAATTCTACTCTGTACCTGAGAGGTCACTGTGAGTCAGAATCATCAAAGGCAACCAACTACAACAATAACAAGCAATAAATAATGTTTCCAATATTAATTTTTAGAATTTGAGTTGTATATTTAGTAAATAATTTGCCCCTAGTTTCTGATAATTGAATTATATATGGCTTTTAAAATTCATTTTGAAT
>NW_006922176.1:795332-796497 GCF_000298275.1 Orycteropus afer afer
TTCTTCAGTTTAAAAGTTTTGGGATCAAATTTTCTGACATATGCAGAGATACATTAACAAACAAATGAACAAGCCTGATAATAGAAAAGCTGAAACAAAACAATGAGTTCATCTCTGAGCACCACATATGTACCTCCATTAGGACATCTACCAATTTAGGAAATGCAGCTTACAGAGTTGTTAGACAGAAGTAGGGTATCAAGTTTTTGTTTCTTTGTTTGTTTGTTTTAATTCATTTTTTTAATGAAAGCCCTTGCCTTTAAATATAAACATTGGAAAGAAAACCATTTCAACTCATTTGTTACAGGTAGTATATTAATGATATCAACAGAATGATTAAGGATTATAATGCTTCATTATAAGGATTCAGGTTTGATAATTACTGTTTGGTCTCCTGACAATATCTAAGGAAGAATTTCTGAAATAGCCTGGAGAAGCCCTGTATCACTTAAGAGTGAAATGAAGTTAGAATTTTTGTTTCCTTAATTTTGAATAAGTCAGTTGAACTTTTTATTCTAACAAGATAGCTATTATTAATTTTTACCTATCCACCAGCCACTCCTTGGAAGGAAGATGGGGCAATCTACTTCTGTAGTGATACTTCCTCAGAAAACCAAGGAGGGATTGCTATGAGTCGGGTCGACTTGATGGCACATAACAACAAAAACATTTTAATATTACTTTCTTACTGTAATAATGGAAACAAAGAAGAATCACCGGTAGTTGGAAAATTTGGCCTTGATGACAGAAATAATGCTGGAACTCGTAAGATAGAATTTTGCAAGACCAACAACTTGTTCATTGCAAACACCTTTTTTCAACAACACAAACGGAGGCTGTACACGTGGATTTCACCGGATGGGACACACAGGAATCAGATTGATTACATCTGTGGCAAGAGACAGTGGAAAAGCTCAACATCATCAGCCAAAACAAGGCCAGGAGCTGACTGTGGAATAGACCGTCAATTGCTCCTATACAAATTCAACTTGAAATTAAAGACAATTAAAACAAGTTCAAGAGAGCCAAAACATGATCTTGAATATATACCTCCTGAATTTAGAGATCATCTAAAGAATAGATTTGATGCATTGAACACCAACGACCGAAAGCCAGATGAATTATGGGAAGATATCAAGAACATTATCCATGAAGAAAGCAAGAG
>NW_006922176.1:798119-806375 GCF_000298275.1 Orycteropus afer afer
AGAAGAGTTGATGCTTTTGAGTTGTGGTGCTGGCGAAGAATGCTGAAAGTACCATGGACTGCTAAATGAACTAACAGATCTGTCCTGGAGGAAGTACAGCCAGAATGCTCCTTGGAAGCAAGAATGGGAGACTTTGTCTCACCTGTTTTGGTCATGTTGTAAGAAGGGACCATTCCCTGGAGAAGGATGTCATGCTTGGTAGGGTGGAGGGTTTATGAAAGAGGGGGAGGCCTTCAATGAGATGGATTGACATGGTGGCTGTGATGATGGGCTCAAGTATAGCTGAGATTGTGGGGCTGGTGCAGGATCAGGCAGTGTTTCGTTCTGCTGTGCATGGGGTCACTATAAGTCCAAAACGACTTGACGACACTTAACAACAACAACAACAGCAACTGTAATATGAATATCTAAAATATCTGGTGATTTTTTGAATATTACATTTTCTTGGAGAAAGATTCTTACTCTATTGTATTTCTCTTTATTCTGAATATTTGGACAATTTAATGGATTTTTATCTAGTGATAATGTTTCATAATTAAAGTGTTATATTTGATGATTCTTAGATACCATAACCTTTATCTCTCATGTGGCTATTCCATCCATATACTATAATGCTTCTGACACTTCTCTACTGATACAAACATAAAGGCAAAGGCAAGTTAATGTTTAGCATCACTTTTGGGAATTATCACTGGAGGTCTTGTAGAACACAGAGTATTTTAATATTTCATATACTTTAAAATGTTTTGTTGTTGAAGTTGTTAGTTGTCATTGAGTCTGTTCTGACTCATAATGGAGCCTGAATATCATAGGTTGTTAGTGAATCTTGCTTCAATATTGATGTTCCATTCTATTTCATATAGTCCAGCTCCTTGGATTATTTGTTCAGCATATAAATAAAATACATTTTAAGTAATTCATTAAAGTTTAGGAAGCAGTTTTTCTATGTCATCATAGTCTACTGCTGGTTTTAATATAAAAATATGTTGTAATCTTCTTTTATTCTACCAAATCAAGATTACATATATATAGAAAGAATCTGTGACCAGCATGATGACACTGGAGAAAGGAAGGACAATGAAATGTGCACATAAGATATAGACAACAGATGCAAATACTAGTGCATGCATAATATGCCATTACCACTAACACCAAACACCAGGCTATGGATAAATGCATAGACAGGTAAGAAGATCAGGTGGGGGTAGGTGAATAGGAATATACCCTAGACCAAGGATAGATTTGCCTGAAGATAATCTTACATACATCCTTGTGCTACAAAACTAGCTACGTATATTACAGAAGCAACAGAAGATAGAGTTGCAGTAACTTCTCAGAAACAACCAAATACCATGAGAGAGAGAATCACCAGGCCTGCCAACTTGGGACTGTTGTCTTGAAGGACATCATGCTCAATTGGCACAACATAGGATATAAAAATCTTGTTCTACAACTTACTTTGGTGAGTAGGAATTGGGGTCATAAAAGCTTTCAGGCTGTCATATAAGATGTAACTATTGGTCTCCTCTCATCTGAATCAAAGAAGAGTGGAGAAAATCAAATGCTTCTGGAGACAATTAGTCCAGGAAAGATGAACCACAAGGACGTCAGCCTTCATGATCCTGAGACCAGAAGAATTAGATGGTGCCTGGTTCCCAATGCCAACCACTCAGAAAGGGATCAAAACTGTGGATGCTGGATAGAGTGGGAGGAAAAATGTGGAACACAATTAAAAAAAAAAAAAAAAGACCAGAATTACTGGTAGGATAGATACTGGTGGGACTCCTGAGACTATGCCCCTGGGTTACACTTTGGACCTGGAAATGAACTCACTCCCACGGATTGGCTTTTAGCCCAACAGTAGAAAGATCTGCATGCAGAACACCTACCCTAGACAATGTACCCAGGTACTCTGGGGAGATGTTCCCCTTAGAGCAATCAGCCATGAGAAACCAGAGGGGCAGCATTCACATAGAGGGAAAGCTGGGTAGACAAGAATGTATAGTTAAGAAGGACACAAGGAGGGCGTAGCCACAGGGACAGGAGGGAAGGAGAGCTTTTTCTGGTTTGGGATAGTAATCGGGGCATGAAATCAAATGAGCATGAACTGTTGAATGTAAAACAAATTTGACTTGTAAATTTTCATTCAAAGCACAATAAAATTAAAAGAAAAAGACATATGTGGCATCTTTTATTTTAAACACAATATTATTTAGATTTGGTGGCAATATATGCAACCAAACATAAATCCATTCACAATTTCTGCATATACAATTCAATAAGTTAAGACTTACACTGTGTCACCATTCTATCTCTACCCATAGTGTTTCATCACCGTTTATTAGTTGAGGATTTGTACTTCTTAAAGTTGTTATTTGTGCTTTAGACTAATTGTTGTCAGTTTACACTCATATAGATCATTTTTTATAACAGTGACATTTTTCAAGACAAATATTCTTTATTAATTGGGCTAAGCTGTTTTTAGTTAGAGGATCTTTCCTGAGGCATTGGTTAAGACATGTGGCGGGTAACCAAAATATTGGCAAATCAAAACCACCAGCCATTATGTGGGAGAAAGAAGAGGCACTATGCTTCCATAAAGATTTAAAGCCTTGGAAACACTATGAAGCAGTTCTACTCTGGCCTATAGGGTCACTATGAGTTGGAATCAACTGGATGGCATAGGTTTTTGTGGGTTGTTTAGCCTAATGAGAGCTTCTTGTATTAGTTTTAGTTCATGTTCTAAAGATTATTTCCAAGCATAAAAATTGGGGATTCTCCCAGTCTCAATGGATCTACTAAGTCTGGTTCCCATATGAGTTTGAAGTTCTGTTCCATGCTTTTCCTCTTGCATCTCTCCATGAGTTTTAACATGGTAAAGAAATAAATTTTACCAACCACAGCAGGGAATGACAAGAGAAACCTAAGCCTCAGATGACATTGCAGCTTCCATTGATACCTTGACTGCAGTTATAAAACTAAGGTTGTTCTTTCAACTGTACCATCATGGTACTATTTGTGAAAGAGACTATCTCTTGATCATTGAATGGATTTTGGCCCTTTGGCAAAGATCATTGATGGATTTCTTTCTGGGATCTCAATTCTGTTCCACTGATCTATGCATGAGACCTCTTACTTTGTTCCTCAATTTAGTAGTGCTTTCCTTCTCTTAGGTGTTTTTCTTTTCCATATAAAATCAGTGATGGATTTTTCCATGTCTTCAAAGAATGCTAATGGAATCTGTATTGGGATTGCATTGAATGTATAGGTTGCTTCGGGTCGTACTGACATTTTCACAATAATCAATATTCCTATCCATGAGCATGGTATTTCCTTCCTTTTATGTAGATCTCTTATAGTTTCTTGAAGTAGTGTTTTTTTTTTTTTTTTTTTTTTTTGGTTTATTGGTTTGTTTTCTTTGTATAGGTCTTTTGTGTTCCTGGTAAGATTTATTCCCAAGTGGTTAATCTTTTTGGTAGCTGTTTTAATTGTACTGATTTTTTTTATTTCCAACTGACTATTGTATGTTCATATTGCATCCTGCCACTATGCTAACTTTTTCAATACGTTTCAGTAATTTTCTTGGTAAATATCTTGAATTTTCTATGTATAGGATCATAGCATGTGCTAATAGGGATAGTTTGACTTCTTCCTTACCAATTTGGATGACTTTGATTTCCTTTTTTTTTTTTTTGCATTATTGCATTGGCTAAGATTTCCAATAAAATGTCGAAGAGAAGTGAAGACAGAGGACATCCACATCTGGTTCATGTTGGCAAATGGAATGGTTTCAGTCTCTCTCCACTGAGAATAATGTTGGTTATTGGTTTTGCTTATATGCCCTTTCAAAATACTTATTTTTCAAATATCTAAAATTGATTATATTCTTATATTATGGCTTTATGAAAACAAAGTATTTTATTAAGCATTACAGGATAACTCACAGAGTGGAAAAAGTATAAAATAAACATAAAATTTTAGACTTTCTGATATGATAGTAAATACCAAATCGGCAACTGAAATGTAAATAATCTCTATGCATGATGTATATCTGCATCACATCTGAGTTCTCCACATCTGTGTCAACCTCTGCATAAATAGTTTCACAATTTATAGACTTTCACACAGAATTGTTTTTCCATAAATATTTTTAATAGTGTCTTAATTTTCTAGGGTTGTCATAACAAAATAATACAAAGTAGATGACTTTAAAAAACAGAAATATATTTCCTCAGATTTCTGTAAGCTAGAAGTCTGAATCTAGGTTTTAACAGGACCTGCTCTTTCTCTCTTGGCACTAATAGTAAATAGCAGCAAAAGTCATATAAATTCTTGCTGAATAGTGAGTAAACAATCAATGGCTTCAGAATTTTCTTGCCATTTGACATCCCATTGTAAAATCACTATCTAGAAAGCAGACATGCATCTCCCTTTACTTTTGCATCTTGCCTTAGTACAACACTAAAGGGCCCATGTTAATTCTATAAAGAAGTCTTTCTCCTTTAGACAATTTCAACCCTAAAATTAGCTGGAACTGGTATGTCCCATAAAGATATATCACACATTTGAAGGTCTTTTTCTTAAATTCACTCAGCACATTGACAGTACCATGTCTAGAGTCACTTTCAGCACTTTCTTCTTCAAATTTGCCATTTCCACTCTTTGCTCTTCTGCAGGATGCATTTTAGCATCAGAAGAATCAGTTTTAGCAATTGGAGACTGATAAGAAGTATCTTTTTATGGACATTGGTCCTTATCCAAGGAGCTTTTGTGGTGTAGTGGTGAAAGTATGTGTTTGCTAAACAAAAAGTTGGTGGTTCAAACCCACCAGCCACTTCATGGGAGAAAGATTAGGCAGTGGAGCAGTTCTAGTCTCTCCTACAATGCCATTATGAGTCTGAATTGACTTGATGGCAATAGCTTTTGTTTTGAGTTGGGCCCTCTCCAGCCTTTTGCATATTGAAACATCGATCTAGTAAGTGTTTTTAGTGATTTACCTATTTTCTCTTTTGCTTTCTTTTGATGACATCCATTTGGATTCTTTGAACTATACATCCCATATGGCATGGTAAAATACGTTGATACAATAATAAAAAAAAAAAAGATGATTAGCAGCATTTTAATAAAATAATAATAAAATGTAAATCTATTGGCTATGTTAGTCCTAACAAGTTTTAATTTTAGCGTGTCATTATTTATTAAAGAATAATTCAAACTTAAACTTTGAAAATTTCATTAAGAGCAAATATATTTTTTTCAGGAATAGGATATTTTTAAAGAAAAATTTAAAAAGACTACAATTAAAAAAAAATCCTCAATTAAATATTCATGCTATATTTCTAAACATGTTATCAAGAAACATAGCATGGACTCACTTCATTTTAAATTTCTCTACTTGGTTATCAAAAAGTTATATGATCAGTAATTGTTATGTATATGAGCTTATTATCAATTTTAATCACAGAATAATAAGTAGTAATTTAATTTAAAATTTCTTAAATGTATTATTTCTTAGATTATATAAATACTAACAACAATAATGTTTTGCATAACTTTTCCACATTGAATTATGATATTTTTAGTAAGCCAGTAGAAGCCTGTTCTAGTTACCTAGTGTCACTCTGACTGAAATATAGCAAAAATGGGATACTCTTAACAAACAGGAGTTTATTCTGTCTGGAGAGTTTAAGTCTGAGTTCAAAGTGTCAGGCTCTAGGAGCTGGGGAAATGCCCCTCAGCCTTAGGTTACAGCTCTACCTTCTGCTCCTGGCCTGCTGAAGCTAGAGGCTTTTCTTCACTCAGACAGCTTCTGGTTGCTGAGGCTGACAAGCCCATTGTTGACAAGTAAAAAGGCACAGTCCTGATGTTACCAAACCACACAGCAGGTCATTCATTCAAGTCCATTGGAAGTCCCAATGTCAGTAGAGCAGGCTGCTGAACAACAACAAAGCTACATGCAGGGTTCAAGGTGCCATAAGCTCGAGATCATTTCCCAAGACTTCTCCTTATATACAGGAAGCAGACCACATCACTAAGCAGCTACTCAGCTGCTGAGAGTAGATTCTACCATTGAGTTAATTACGAGTCTCATCATGGGGAACACTATATCCAGCTGTCCATCCACTCAACCAGGCTCAGCCAAGTTGGCACACAAATGTAACTACCACAAAGTCTCTTTTTGACTTTTCTCCTTCTTTTCCTTTAATTACTACTTTATTCTAAATAAATAAATACTGATACAAATTCACAAATATTACTTATCACAATATTATAGACAAAAAAACTAGAAAATATGGCAAAATAAGTGACCATATAAATACCAACAGCTACAACAACAACAGCACATGCTGGAGACACTACTGATTTGAAACATAATCTGAGAGTCTGGGTTGTGTGATTTAACAAATCAAGAGCATTTTTTACTAATTTTTCTCTGTAATGAAGATCTTGGGAGCTCTGGTAGCATAGTGCCTAAGGCACCTGACTTGCTGGCAGTTCAAACCCACCAGTCACTCCTCGAAAGGAAGATGGGACAATATACTTCCATAGTGATACTGCCTTGAAAACCCAAGGAGAGGTCACTATGAATTGGGTCTGACTTGATGACACATAACAACAATGACAATGAAGGACTTGCTCATTATAGACAATTAATTTTAAGGCATTTAATTAAAATAATATTCTATGATAGATTCTAGAATGGATAATAAAAACATGAACATTTAATTTTACATGGTCATGCATATTTTGGTAAATATATCCTTGTTCTATGCAAAATACGCTCAGGATATCACATGAGAATGTACAAATTGTTATAAATGGGACTTCCCAGGATTGTTATATTACTGTGAAAAGGATGTATTAAACACCATGATACTAAAAAAAAAAAAAAAAAGTTACTACCACTGAGTCTATTTCAACTCATAGTGACCTCTCCTTGGGTTTCTGAGGGGTTAGTAGTCAATGTTAGCCTTCTGGTTAACAGTCAAATGTTTTAGGCACTATGCCACCAAAGCTCCCAAATATCATGGCTGTTGTTGTTATGTGCCATGGAGTCAGCCCCAACTCATAGTGACCCCTCCTTGGGTTTACAAGGAGTGTCACTATGGAAGTAGATTCCTCCACCTTCCCTCCAAGAAGTGGCTGGAGGGTTTGAACAGCCAGCCTTCTGATTAGCAATCAAGCGCCTTAGGTACTATGCTATAAGAGCTTCTAAATACCATGGTGGATATGTAAAATAGAGATTTAATGTGAATTATCATTATTCATTTTAATTATACTAATGACTGTTGTTAATATATTTGGAAAGTAATACACAGAGAACAAAATAAACTAATTACTCAAATTGTACAAGATAAAATTTTTAGACTTTGTATTAAAATATGTCATTAAAAATAAATAGGATTCTCGTATCTACTGAGCTGATAAACCCCTTAACAACTGGAATACCACCATGATATATGTCTATGGTTCCTATTCAAACCTACTAATAACTTGCATATATAATAATTACATGATTCACTTGTATTTTATTATACTAAAATTATCTATTCTCTGCAAAATATCTTTGTGAAAACACTTAATGAAAAGTAATGTTAGTCTAATAACAACTTGAATTTGTTTTATAAAACATTCAGGCTATAAAACCAAAAACCAAACACAATGCTGTCGAGTCAGATCAGACTCATAGAGGCCCCTCGTTGGGTTTCTAAGGTGGAATCACTACTGAAGTAGATTGCTCAAACTTCCTTCCAAGTAGTGGCTGGTGGGTTTGATCCACCAGCCTTATGGTTAGTAGTCAAGTGCCTTAGGCAGTACACCATCAGAGATCCTATTCAGTCTATAGGAAAGGGTAATTTTATTATGGATTTTGAGCTAGGTAAAAAAACAGTTTCATGGTTCTGCAGTCTAATATTGTGATCTCAAAAATATATTCCACAGATTCTGTTGTAAAAAAAAAGTTATACATAAGAATAACTATGTCTTGGTACCCAAGAACATGTTTAGGGTTGACAGACAATGGTCTTATAAGTTTATGTGTATGATCCAAATTCCCAGATGTATAATAGAGCTGACAAGGGGCGAGGTTGTAGTCACTGCTTGGTCACAGCCAACTACCAAGAAGGATGGAATAGTTGATCCAGTGGGCTCAGAACCATAGTCTCAGGGGACATCAAGCTCAATTGGCATAATATACTACACAAAACTTTGTACCATCTCCTACTTTGGCGAGTAGTGACTGGGATCTTAAAAGCT
>NW_006922176.1:806932-813197 GCF_000298275.1 Orycteropus afer afer
TGTTGCATTGTGGTAAATTGTGGTCAATTTCATGAAACAAAGTGTATGTGAACTGCTGTACAGAAAGTGAATTTGCTCTGTAAATTTTCACCCAAATCACAATAAAATAAAATAAAATAACTATGTTTTGAACGTGAAGTAAAATGGAAGAACATGTTATTGAGCTGACTGTCATAATATTGGAAAAACAATAGCTATGAAGTTGTAGAGATAACAAATTTTAAAGCAATTGCAGTTCCTCATTTTATCTTCTTGAATGAATATGAAATTTAAATGTATTTTTTAGTGTTTTTAGTGTTTCAGAACCCTGAGATTGGAAAAGTATAGTTTGATCATGACTATAAATTTGTTTAATTGTATTTTTAGTGTGTTATGAATACTATAATGATATTAATATTTATATTAATACAAGCCATACTTTATACTAAGCATTATCTAATTATTTTTTAATATTATTGGACTAAATCTAACAATAATCTCACTGTGTATTTATAATTGTTATAAAATTGCTAGGAGCTCTGGTAGCATAGTGCTTCAGGCACTTGACTGCTAACCAGAAGGCTAGTGGTTCAAATCTACTAGCCACTCCTTGAAAGGAAGGTTGGGAAATCTACTTCCGTAGTGATACTGCCTCAGAAACCCAAGCAGGGGTCACTGTGAGTCGGGTCCAACTCAACGGGACATAATAACAACAACAAAAATTAAATTGCTATTGGTTGATTGTGTTTTTATGTCTGATTTTCTAGATGCTGAAGATATCATAATAACTAAAAAAAAAAAAAAATGATATTATTGAAGGTATGGAGGTTATATGAGATTGAGAGTAATCAGAAAAACAAGTAATAGAAGAAATGAAGAAAATAATATGTTAATTAGATGGTGTAATATAGTGCCAATAGATATGATGAGGAAAATTAATAAACACATAAACAATAAGGAAAGAATGGAAGAAAAAATAGCAAAAGGATAAAAGAGAGAAAAAGTAAATAAAGACAGAAAGATAAAGAAATTGTTTTGAAGCAGTGATATTTGAACTAATTCTTGAACCTTTGAATCAGATTCACCTGAACCATCATCAGTCTATGGAGAAAATTTCAGACAAACACATATACCCTGAAATGAGAAAGAATCAGGTATTCATGACAAGCCAAATGGTATAAAATATATAAGCTTAATAGAAAGTATGCTACAAAATAAACTTTTCATCTGGGTCTTGTGCTACTCTAGAATGATACATAATTCACACTAAACTTTATGCATAGAAGTGGGTCAAGAAAAGAGCTAATACAATATAAAAACAAAAGAAAGCAAAATAACCTATAAATATATATATATTTGCTTGAAGACAATAGAGTGGTAACAAAGTAAAGATTTAACTAATCTATAATCATGTCAATAGTGGGAAACAAAGAGTTGATTTTAGCATTATCAAATTTTTTTGTTTTAGAGATGATAATTCTCTATTAAATTGAATATGGCATTTCTACTGTGTTCATAAATTAGAGGGGCTAAAGTTAGATTTCAGAGGCCTTCAAGGAGTGAGTGCTTTGGGGTGAAAAAGCAAGTAAAAACATGTGCTGTGTTCTCAAAAGACTAAATTAGGTTCTGGAAAGATGGCTGAATAGGCAGGACTGCACAGACCCTCTTCAACAAAGAAAAGGGGAACCTATAAATGCAGATAGAGAAGATAATCCTGGATCACTGAACCTTGAAGTGAAGGATATAGAAGTGGACTAAACTCCAACTAGCAGAAAAATTTGCATGAAAATACCAAAAAAGGAGACATATGGAGCTGCAGTCTGGCAGTTATCTTGATGGCACAGACAGATTGGATATTGCCGAGTGGTGGTAGGACCTATGAATTAACCTAAAAATCAGCCCTGCTAGCCAGGGACTGCACAGAGGACTACTCTTGTGGTTGAGGAATAAAAGGGGAAGCAGTGAAGAGAAAGGTGGGCTGAGCTATGGACTTTTGCCTGTCCAGAGGGCACAGCCATTTTGAATGTTTACAAGTGGTTTGACCATTTTGGATATTTAATGTGACAGCATTCTCCCAGATTCCAGGGACGTAAGAACAGGCTCTGCTTGCTGGGAACTGCAAAGACATCCTGAATGCATGGAATATTTAAAAGGTACGACATTCTCCTTGTTGCTCTTACACTCACAACCCCTTGGTGAACAGAGATGAGGCCATCCCTCACTCCCACCCACATCCTAGGCTGGCAGGAATACCATCACAGTCTGTGTGCTCAGACGAGCCTGTGTGCTCTGCCTCACCCTGTCCAGATTTTTTTTTTCTTTTTTTAAGTTTGCTTGTTTTGTCTGTTTTAAAACTACTACTACTATCATTATTTTTGTCCTTTTTATTATCATTCTTTATTCTTCCTTTCCCAGGTTGTACTATTCAGCTGCTTTTTCTTTTCCCTGTTCCTGGTTCCATTTTTATTTTTTTTCTTTCTTGTGGGTAATCCAATTCCTTGTTTTTCTTTTTGTGTTTTTCCCATTTTTTTTCTTCATTATTCTCCATCTCTAGTTTTTTGTCCTATTGCCCTCTCCCCAGATATTGCGGTGTTTTTGTTCTTTTCTTTTTTTTTCTTTTGTTTTGTTTTTGTTGTCCCCTTTCTCTTTATTGGTTACTGTTCCTGTGTGATTACATGGTGTATTGTTGGTCCATTTCTTTTTACTTTTTGATGGTTATTCAATTGCTATTTTTGCCTAACTGAGTGGGAGACAGCAGAGGTCCCCATAAGACACAACAACGCCCATGCCTCCTGCAACTTGACTTACTGAGTGAGAGTCTCCATCTTCTTCTCCACCAATGGGCCTACAATAAACAACTACCAAGAAGAGCCTGATTCAGCCTATATGCTCTTCACAAACAGTTAACTGAGATCTAAATATAACAAATCCACAATGTCTCAGAGACAACAGACCATCACAGTCCACACAAAGAAGCAAGATATAGTGGGAGAAACAAGGGAGCAGAATACAAACCCAGATCACATCCCTGAGGAAGAAGCAGCATTGGAACGCTCTGATAAGGAATTCAAAAGATTTATATTTAGGTATCTTCAAAGGATTGAGACACAGATCAATGAAAACACAAACAAATCAGTAGAAGAAATTTGGAAGAAAATACAAGAACAAAATGACAAAATAAATGAAAAATTAGAAATTATTCCAAATACACACATAAAAATCCAGAAGATTAATACTAAGATGATCAGAAATAGATAACACACTGAAAGCACAAAAAAGTAGATTTGATGCAATGGAAGACAGAATTAATGACACTGAGGACAAATACCTGAACACTTCTTTGCAAAGGGATCAATCAGAAAAAAGATCAAAAATAAAATGAAGAAATCTGAAGGATCATGTGGGATGTCATCAAAAGGAATAACCTACATATCATTGGAATTCCAGAACAGGAAGAGAAAAATAAAACCACTGAGAAAATTGTCCAAGATTAGTTGGAACAGAACTTTCCTGATATGATGAAAAATGAGACTTTATCCATTCAGGAAGTCCAATGAACCCCAAACAGTATAGACCCCAAAAGAAAATCACCAAGGTATATCATTATCAAACTCATCAAAACCAAAGACAAAGACAGAATCCTGACAGCAACATGGGTAAAAGAAAAAGTTACTTACAAAGGACAACTAGTAAGAATAAGCTCTCATTTCTTAGCAGAAACTATATAAGTGAGAAGGTAATGGGGTGGTATACATAAAACCCTGAAAGAAAATTTTCAACCAAGAATTATATACCCTGCAAAATTATGCCTCAAATATGATGGTGAAATCAGAAGATTTCCAGATAAACAGAAACAAAGGGAATTTGTTGAAACCAGACCAACCTTACAAGAGATACTAAAGGGAGTCTTTTGAACAGACAAACAAAAATAGTAAGCAACAACTGACCAATAATATGCAAGATGACATAACCCAGAAACCACATCTTTGGACATATCCAAAGTAAAGTAAGCTTACAAGATTGTAAACAGGGAACCAGAGACTTCAATTGGAAAATGAGGACAACTACAAACTGAAAAGAGGGAAAATGCTGTGCAGTTTCAAAACTTCTAAATGGTGAGGAAGTCAAGGGAGTTTCAAGATAGAATGAACTATTCCAAACTTGGGGAGAAAATTATAAATCATAGGGTAACTGCAAAGAAAAATGATAAACCTTCATATCACAATAAAAAAAAAAAAAAGGCAAACACAAATATTCCATAAATACGAAAACAAATGCAACAAAGGAAATTATAACATGATTCATAAACATAATGAGCTCAGCACAGAAAATAATATGGTACAAAGAAACCAGGGACACCATGAAAAAACACATAGCAAAATGACAGTAATCAATTCATACTTGTCAATAATTGCACTGAATGCTAACGGATTAAATTCACCACTCAAGAGATGGAGAGTTGCAGATTGTATAAGAAAACAAAATCCATCAATATGCTGTCTACAAGAGGCATGTCTTAGAGACAAAGACAAAAATAGACAAAAAATCAAAGGTTGGAAAAAGATATGTCAAGAAAATGGCAATTGCAAAAGAGCAGGAGAGGCGATATAAATTTCTGATCAAATTGACTTTAAGACAAAAACCACCATATGAGACAATTAAAGACATAATATAATGATTAAAGGATCAATTGAACAAGAAGATATAACCATAATAAATATCTATGGAACCAATGAAAGAGCCCCCAAATATAGAAAGTGAGACTTTAAAAGACTTGAAAAGGCAAGCAAATATGTGACTCCACAGTCATAGTGGGACACTTTAATACACCACTTTCAATGAAAGATAGAACAACTGGAAGTAAATTCAACAAAGATGAAGAAAAGCTAAACGATACAATCCACCAACTTGACCTTATAGACATCTACAGAGCAATTCACTCAACAACAGCACAATATACATTATTTTCCAGTGCACATGGAGCATTTTCCATGATAGACCATATGTTAGGTCATAAAGCAAGCTCATAAATTTGAAAACATTGAAATACTGCACAGTATCTTCTCATATAACAGTGCTATCAAATTAGAAATCAACAATAGGAAGATCAATGGAAATGGATAACACATAGAAACTGAACAACACTCTCTTTATGAAAGATGGAGCAAAGAGAATAAATAAAAATTGTAATTCAAAAATTCCTAGAATCAAATGAGAATGAAAACACAAAATACCAACATTTTGCAAAAGCAGTGATCAGAGGCTATTTATAGCAATAAATGCACACATTAAAAAAAGAAGAAAAAGCCAAAATCATCAATTTAAATCAACAACTCCAACAATTAGAAAAAGAATAGCAAAAAAAAAAAAAAAAAAAAGCCTACAGTCAACAGAAGAAACAAAATGATTAAGAATCAAGCAGAAATCAATGAAACAGAAAATAAAAAGACAATAGAAAAAAAAAAATCAACAAGACCAGAATTTGGTTTCTGAAAGATTAATAAAATATAAAATTAACAAACGACTGTCAAATATAACAAAGGAAAAGAGGGAGAAATTCAATGTAACACAAATAACAAATGAAATGGGGGAGATTACAACTGAACCAACTGAAATAAAAAGGATAATAGGATTCTATGAAAAACTAAACTCCAACAAATTTGAAAATCTGGAAGAAATGGACAGATTTCTAGAAATACACCACTTACTAAACTAACACAGACTGATGTGGAAAAGTTGAAGAGATCCATAACAAAAGAAGAAATTGAACAGGTCATCCAAAAATTACTGACAAAAAAAGTCATGGCCCAGACGGATTCACAGGAGAATTCTACCGAACATTCAGAGAAGAACTGACACCAATCCTACTCAAACTATACCAAACCATAGAAAATAATAGAATCCTCCCCAGCTCATTTTCTAAACCAAGCATAACCTTGATACCAAAACCAGGCAAAGACATCATTCTAAAGGAAAACTACAGACCAATATCCCTGATGAATACAGATGTAAAAATCTTCAACAAAATCCTAGCCAAGCGACTCCAACAACATATCAAGGAAATAATTCATTATGACCAAGTGAGGTTTGTAACAGGTATGCAAGGATGGTTAAACATTAAGAAAACAATCGGGGGAGTTCTGGCAAGGTGGCGGACCAGGCAGAAGGACTGCACAGACCCTCTTCAACAAAGAAAAGGGAAGCCAATTAACACAGACAGAGAAGATAATCTTGGACCCCTGAGCCTTGCAGGGAAGGATACAGAAGTGGACTAAACCCCAACTAG
>NW_006922176.1:816507-823353 GCF_000298275.1 Orycteropus afer afer
GGGGGGGGCAGAGGATCAGGTTTGCTGGTCTGATAGAGCTTGGTGGAACCACTGAGACCATGGCCCCTAGCTGCCCTTCAGGTCTGGAATTGAACCCATGCCTGTGGCTTCCAGCCAAGCCAAAGACAGGCATAGGAGTTGAACATTTGCCTGAGGTAGATGCACTCCTTGGAGAGAATGGTCATGGGAGAAAGAAGGGCTGTTTATGCACAGGAAGACAGCTGAGGGGGCAGGGGTGTGTGGAGGGATGGACACATGGAAGAGGTAACTATCAGGAGGAAGTGGGAGGGGAGCTGTTGCATTGGGGTAAATTGTAGTCAATGTCATGAGACAACATGTGTGTGGACTGCTGTATGGAAAGTGAATTTGCTCTGCAAACATTCACCCAAAACACAATCAATCAATCAATCAATCAATCAATCAATAAAACAATCAACATCATCCACCACATAAATAAAACAAAGAAAAAGAACCACATGATCATATCAATTGATGTAGAAAAGGCATTTGATAAAATTCAACATCCATTCTTGATAAAAATTCTCAGCATAATAGGAGTAGAAGGGACATTCCTCAACATAATAAAGGGCATCTATTCAAAACCAAGAGACAACATTATTTTTAATGGACAGAGACTGAAACCATTCCCCTTGAGCATAGGAAATAAACAAGGATGCCCCCTAGCACCACTTCTATAAAACATTTTACTGAATGTCCTAGCCAGGTCAATAAGGCAAGGAAGGGAAATCAAAGGCATTCACACTGGCAAGCAAGAAGTCAAACTATCCCTATTTCCTGATGATATGATTCTATACCTAGAAAAACCAAAAGACTCCATCAAAAATTTACTGGAACTAATTGAGAGATTTAGCACAGTGGCAGGATACAAGATCAATATCAAAACATTAGTTGGATTCCTCTATACCAGCAAAGCTATTGATTAAAGAGAAACAAGAGAATCAATACAATTTACAATAGCTACCAACAAAATAAAATACCTGGGAATAAATCTTACCAGGGATACAAAAGACATGTACAAAGAAAACTATAGAAAACTACTTCAAGAAACCATAACAGATCTACATAAATGGAAGAACATACAATGCTCGTGGATAGGAAGATTGAACACTGTGAAAATGTCAATTCTACCCAAAGCAATCTTTACATTGAATATGATCCCAATCCAGATCCCATCAATATTTTTTAAGGATATGGAAAAACCAATTACTAACTTTATATGGAAAGGAAAGAGACCCCAGATAAGCAAAGCACCACTGAAGAAGAAGAACAAAGTAGGAAGTCTCACACTGCCTGATCTCAAAACCTACTATATAGCCACAGTAGTCAAAACTGCCTGGTCCTGGTTTAATGACAGATACATAGACCAATGGAATAGAATTGAGAACCCAGAAATAGATCAATTGACTTATGGTCAGCTGATCTTTGACAAAGGGCCTAAATCCAATAAATGGGGAAGAGAATGTTTGTTTAATAAATGGTGCTGGCAAAACTGGAGATCCATTTCCAGAAATATGAAACAAGATCTGTACCTCACACCATACACAAAAACTAACTCCAGAGGTTTCAAAGACTTAAATGTGAACCCTAGAACTATAAAGTTCATCAAGGAAAAACCATACCTGTAGCTTCCAGCCAAACAAAAGACAGGCATTTGAGTTGAACATGTACCTGAGGTAGATACACTCCTTGGAAAGAACAATTATGGGAGAAAGAAAGGCTGCTTATGCAGAGGGAGACAGTTCAGAGGGCAGGAGTGCATGAAGGTATGGGCACAGGGAAGAGGTAACTATAGGAGGAAGTGGCAGGGGAGCTGTTCCATTAGGGTAAATTTTAGGCAATGTCATGAGAAAACGTGTATGTGAACTGCTGTATGGAAAGTGAATTTGCTCTGTAAACTTTCACTCAAATCACAATTAAAAAAAAAAAAAAAAGACTAAATAGTAAGAGTAAATATGCAACACTGAGTTATTCTTCAACACAATATTAAATAATTTCAGTGGTCCAGAAATATCTCAGTTGGATTTGGGTCTTTCTAGTGCAATAGTGCATCCAGGTTCCTGCAAGAAGTAACCTAAGTCTCTTCTCTAGAGGAAGAAACCATCGTCTTTGGCCTTAAATTACTTCTACACTTTCTCAAATGCAATGCAAAGTAGCAAAGATATATTTGCACATAGAAATCAGCATGAAAAGTACAATCAAATAATATAAAGAAATTAACAAGATGCTTGATATTTGATTTATCAGATTGAAATTATGAAATAGAATTGCTAAAACCCTTCCAGGACATATAATATACAAAATAAAATTATGCCATAGAACTAGAAATTATTTTTGAATGACATCTTTGAAAAACCAATTTTAAAACTGAATAATGAAAAAGCATAATTTCAAAATCTTATAAAAGATTTAATAACATATTCAACATAGCAGAATAGAAATGAATAAAATGAAAGAAAACTGAAATAAATCCTGTTATCTGAATGAAACAAGAATAGGAAAACACATGGCAAAGGTGAAAAATGACTGATAGATACAGAGGATTATGTGAGCATATCTCATATATATGCTGTTGTTGTTGTCATATGCTGTCGAGTAGGACCCGACTCATAGCGACCCCTCCTTGGGTTTCCAAAGCAGTATCACTACGGAAGTAGATTGCCCCATATTCCTTCCAAGGAGTGACTGGTGGGTTTGAACCACCAGCCTTCTGGTTAGCAGTCAAGTGCCTTAGGTACTAGTTGGATTATAATCTATTAGAGTTATAGTAGAAAAATTGAAGATTAAGAAAATTTTATATGTAATGAAAAGATAAATGTTGAGGGCTTTCCTAAACTAATGAAAGACATAAAAGAAAAATCGTGATATTAAAAAAATAAATCCATCAGTGTTATTTCTGTAGAAAGCAAAATAAAGTAACTATTTAAATAGACAGAAGTAAAGAGAGAGATAAACCAAAAAAAAAAAAAAAAAAAAAAAGAATGGAAAACAGAAGACAATGGAATGAAACTTCCAAGTACTATAAAAACAAATTCTTTAAGTAATCTATCCTTTAATAACTAAGGAAAAATATATTTTCAAGCCACAAATAATGAGAAAGAGAGAGAGGAGAATTTGTCATCTCCATAATTACACTGAAGGAAATATTGAAATGTATTTTTTAGTTTTTATGCAATTAAAAAGTGGATGGCATCTATATGAATAAATTTACATTGCATAAAATAATAATAGCTACTTTATGCAGGATTCAAATACTGACTAAAACATAAAAATGTAATATCAAATATTTCTTTGGAGGAGAGCATGAATGGTGAGTGTAGTGTCTGGGAAGAGGGTGAAAGATAATCATCAATACAAACACTTTTAAGTCTGAGAGAACCTTGATATGCTATAATCATTAGTAGAACCATTACTTTTAACCAAAAGTAAAATATTACATAATAATCCGAGAGAAAAATCAGAGAAAAATACATATATAAGGAAAAAAAAAAAAGAAAACAAAACCCCACAAGTATAAGAAATGAAAAGCACATAGTAAGATGACAGATTTATATCTCCACTAAGCAATAATTACATCATCTTTAAATGAGGATAGGCACCAATTTAAATTTTATTTTTCACAATGAAAAAAATATCTAAAGTAATTACATGAGAAACATATAGAAATGTTATAAACAATGTAAAAATGTAATTCATAGAAACATTTTATCTATAGCCATAGTAATATTAGAAAAAAAAATACTTTAAGATAAAAATACATTATTAGAGGCAAATTAACTATAATAGATCTTCATTATTTATGGTTGTTTTTGTTTTTGTTATGTGACATCGAGTCAGACTCAACTCATAATGACCCTCCTTGGGTTTCCGAGGTGTCACTACGGGAGTACATTGCCCAACCTTCCTTCAGAGGAGTGGCTGGTGGGTTTGCACAGTCAGCCTTCTGGTTAGTAGTCAAGTGCCTTAGGCACTATGCTGCCAGAGGTCCTCTCAGACATTCCATTTAGGAATACTCAATCATTGCACCTAAGGCAATGCTAGTTTAGGGTCCTGAATGCTACTGATAACAATGCTTTTATTAACTGAGCTATACAAAGCCTTCTTTTATATGTGGTTCTGTTTAGACACATTATTTAATGTATATTATTTACTGATATTTTACTCATTTCTAGAAGTACTATAACTCATGTCTGAACAAAGTTTATCTAACACTAATTTTCTCTGTAAGTTACACAACCTTCTTGTTCTTAGGAAGACTACAGACCATTTCTGCACTGTGCTTGGGCCATTTTAAACAACAAAATCATGCGCAAAATGCACAAAAATATAACAAACATGACATTAAATAGGCATTGAAAAGAAAAGTTATTTACAGTATGAGAGCTAAAATAAGTAGGCAGAACATTGCCTCCTTCGACCTCATTTGAAAATGTGGATATCATGCCACTCAGACTTTTCACCACTTTGCGTGTTCCAGAGAATGACTATGAAAATGCTGCAAATATTGATTTAGGGTTATAAGTAAATTTTGGAGAGTAGACAAATTTATAAATATAGAATCATATATAATAAATATTAATGGTATAAGTAACAGAATCAGTCCCAGGAGAATATAACCAGTTTGTAAGGATCATTTTATTTCAAGAATTGTAGGAATGAATAATATGATTTCAAATGTATGACTCAATAATTGACAGAACAAACTGGAGAAATAGATAAATCAACAATGGCAGTACATATTTCCTCAGTACATAATAAAACAATCAGTGGAGAAAAAATGATATGTATAATGTAATATGAATATATTACATAATAAATATATAACATATATATTATATAATAATATATATATATATATAAAATAAAAAATTTGCAAAGACAAAATATGTTGTTCTTTTTCTGTAAAGTAATTAAGCAAGGAATCAATAATAAAAGAATAATCAGACTATTCCCATATAATTGAAAATTAAATAATATCCATGGATTGCCACACAAGCCAACATATCTGCCTTGGAAGAAGTAAAACCAGAATGCTCCTTAGAAATTAGGATAGTGGATCTTGATCTCAAGTACTTTGAACATGTTATTAAGATGGACCAGTTCCTGGAGAAAGTCATTAAAGTAATGAAGAAGGTCAGAGAATATGAAACAAATTGACACAGTGGCTGCAAAAATATGTTAAAACATTGCAAAATTGTGTAAATGTAATGTTGTATGAGTCAAGTCGCAATGAGTTTGAATTGACTTAATAGCACCCAACAACAAATGCAGTAAAATTTAAATATAAAAAATGACAACTAATGAAAACAACATCTATGCAAAAAAGTTAGGGGAAAAGTAAACATACAAAATGTAGAATGAGAGAAATAATAAACATGAAATAAGAGAGTAAGTTAACATACAAAAACAATGTAATAAAGGGAATGAGCAAAAGTAGTTTTTTTTAAAAAGATCAAACAAATTGATTATGATCTAGTGTGATAAAATATAGCTACATGATTACCTTCTATTTTCCTCTTCCCTAATAAATAAATCTGAGTTTTTTCTTTCATGTAATGATGTTAATGTCTCTCCACCCATCACCTGAATTTTACAACTGTAAATTGTAATGTTTTGTACCTGAAACTCGTCATTTTAAAATTGCGAGCATGGTATAACTTTGGTGAGCCAGTGATGCCCATTAGCCACATGAAAGAATGAGAAACGTTAATTGATGGTCCTTGGAGTAAGGGAGGACTCTGGACAGGAATGTTTCTTAATTAATATTAATTCTGGAACAAAAGAAATAGACAAAGCTTTGGTTTAACCTTGATAATATAAGGGTTAGGCTTAATCTTTCCTTTTACCTCGTTGTTCCACTTCTTGCGTATTTGCATTTTATAATTATTTTTCCTCCTGAGAGACAAAGCCTGTAATTCCATCTTTCCTGAAGTGATTTCTAGGCCTAAAACTCCATGAAATAAGCTAAACCCATGCACAGTACAGGTGTATGTAAACGTCCTCAAATTACTAGTTATATTACTATGGTCAATTTTTTCTGGTAATTGTGCTTAATAGGAGATGAAAGCACATTAGGTTTTTAATTTAAAAGTCAAAGTAAAATCACTCTAAAACTCCTCTTTGAATCATATACCTAGTGATGTTTCTCTCTGTATGCTAAGATTTCATGGTACATTAAGCTACTCATTTATGTAATTAGAACAATAACAGGAGGAGTTGTTGTGTAAGGTGAGTTGCTTTGTAGACCAAATATAATAGCGCTTCTCCCTTATCTCTACTAAAATTTATATTATGAACATGAAATCACCTTTGAGGACACTCAGGGTAAACTGTTTCTTGAGAATATATAAAGGAAGGAATATTATTCCCCTCTTACTGACTCAGATTATATAATGCTTTCTCAAACCAGCAAATTGCCAGACAGGAATGAATTATCAGTTGCAGACTTTCCTCTCTTTATTTTAGGGAGCTCTGGTAGCGTAGCACCTAAGGCACTTGACTGTTAACCAGAAGGATGGCGGTTCAAACCCACCAGCCATTCCTCGGAAAGAAGATGGGGCAATCTACTTCCGTAGTGATACTGCCTCGGAAACCCTAGGAAGGGTGGCTATGAGTCGGGTCCGACTTGACGGCACATAACAACAGCAACAAGACTTTCCTCTCTTTATTTTGGTATAGCACTTAAGGCATTTGACTACTAACCAGAAGTATGGAGATTCAAACCTACCAGCCACTCCTGGGAAGGAAGAAGGAAGACTGGTCAATCTACTTCCATAGAGACACCACCTGGGAAACCCAAGAAGGGGTGGCTATGAGTCAGATTCAACT
>NW_006922176.1:823453-829488 GCF_000298275.1 Orycteropus afer afer
ATTCTCAGTGATTTAGAAAGTAGAATGTAGTCATCTCCCATGATTAGATCTGATATCATGATAATATAAATATTATTATATTATTAATGAAGGAGCTCTGGTAGCACAGTGCCTGAAGCACTTGACTACTAACCAGAAGGCTGGCAGTTCAAACCCACCAGCTACTCCTGGAAAGAAAAATGTGACAATCTACTTCTGTAGAGATACTGCCTGGGAAACTCAAGGAGGGGTTGCTATGAGTCCGCCTGATTCCACGGCACACACAACATTATTAATAATGATATCTGCTGGTATTATCGGCTTTCATCATGTAAAGTCATTTTTTCAACACATAACCTCTCTAGTCAACATAAAAATGGAAGAATCAAAGAATAACCAAACTCACTGCCGTGGAGTCAGTTCCAGCTAATAGTGACCCCTCCTTGGGTTTCTAAAGGGTATCTTTACAGAAGTAGATTGCCTAGTCTTCCTTCAGTAGAGTGGTTGATGGGTTTAAACCACCAACCTTATGGTTAGCAGTCAAATGCCTTAGGTACTATGTGACCAGAGCTCCTTTAAACTAAATATTGGATATAATATTCAAAAAGTAGGATTTTTAACATATACAATTATATAACATAGATTCTAAAAACCAAAAAACAAACTCACTGCCTTTGAGTCGATTTGACTCATAGCGGCCCCTCCTTGGGTTTCCGAGGTGGTGGTATCTTTAAGCAAGTAGATTGCCCAGTCTTCCACTTGAGGAGTTGCTGGTGGGTTTGAACTACCAGTCTTCTGGTAGCAGTCAAATGCTTTAGACACTGTGCCACCAGAGCTCCCAACACAGTCTCCAGTGTAGAAAAATATTCTCTATTAATATATTAGTTGTCTATTGCTTCTGTAACAATTACCACAATTATGTGTCATTAAACAGCACAGATTTATCATTCAGCTCTGAAGCTCAGAAGACTGTAGATTTTGATAATGTCTCTGCTTTGGTTTTCACAAGGGAAAAATATAGGTGTGCACAGGATGGGGTGTGAGACTATGGGAAAATCAGCTTCTGAGCTCATTCAAAGTGTTGTTCAAAATAAGTTCCTTGCAGCATAGGACTAAAGCTTCATTCTCAACTTCTAGAAAACACACACCTTATTTCACTTTTGCAGCTTTCCTGACCTCCCATTCTGCCTCATCTCTTATATATTCCTGTTCTGACATAACACTCTTGCTCTTGCAAGAACAGCATTTTGTTTTCAAAGGCTCCCAAACTCATCTGGATAATCACTCAATCTTAAAGTCATGAAACATAATGTTAATTACATCACAAAGTTCTTTGCAAAAGATCCCAGATGAATGTTTGATTACATCAAGAATAGAGATTTGGGGTTGGGGCCTCTTTATGATTCTGCCTGCCACAATCAATAACCTTAATTTGACACACAACCACATATATTTTATTCATGTTTATTTACTCTAAGCTTTCAGAGTGAAAAGAAGATCTGGTGGCATAGTGTCTAAGGCGTTTGACAGTTAACTAAAGGTTGGTGCTTCAAAACTACCAGACACATGGCAGAAAGAAGACTGAGCAATATACTTGCACCATAAAGATTTACTGCCTCAGAAACCCAAAGGGGGTCGATATGAGTTGGAATAGACTACATGACAGTGAGCTTTTTTTTTTTTTTTTTTTTATTGTCCAAAGTGAAAACATTTAGATGTTTTCACATAAAGCAAAAAAAAAGAAGAGGAATAAAAAAAAAACTGAGAGGAATCTATGGGTTATTTATAATAGTGAAAATCACTGGTTGAGAAAATCTTAACACATGAGCAAATAATCAGTAAGTTAAAAAAAAAGTATTATTTAGCAGAATTGGAAATATAATTTATATAAGTATATTTTAAAATATTTATGCTAAAATATCAGAATTCATAAGAAAATAGTGAGATTATAAATGAGCACAATAAAAGAACAATACAAATATCCAATAATACATTATTCCTTATTATTGAATTATTCTGAACCCAAGGAAAAAAGACATTGCAATGAAACACACAATTTAAAATTTTAAAAAGTCCTGTTAATTGCTTTAATTTATCAGTTCCTCTCCCCTTTTGTCATCATTAAGGTGATTATCTACATAAAGTGTGACAATTTAAGTTTAAAGGTGAATGTAATAGAGATGTCTTCATTAAAAGACTATGTTTTAGAATTGGTTAACTCTCTTCACATGTAATGTAAAAAGTTGTAAATTAAGACAGTGACCCAAGTAACTGGACTAAAACTATTAGTATATATTTAAGGGGAAAAACAGTAATATATATATATAAGTTAAATCAGCTAAAATTATTATCTGTCATTAGTTACCATCAGGTTGAATCACACTCAAAATTAATGGAGCACTTGTTCAATCTATACCTTTTAAAATTTCACTATGTCAAAGGAAGACACTTTTATTGGTATTTTGGCTATCATTGTGTACTAAAATACATTATATTTAATATATTTGTGATGTAGTAAATTACTTAGTGTGGCTTTTCTACTCATAAGTCTTTGTAAACTCCAAGGTGGGAATTGCTATGAGCAACTGAGGAGCTCTTGATTGCTGAAGTTGTCCATCTGGAGTATTTCTGTTGGGAGTGGCACAAAACAATGTTCTGGAAGGTGCCCAATCTCTCTCAGGTGCTTAGAGTTCTGATGCTGTGATTGGCTAGTTTGACCACCCTGCCGGGCTCAAAAGGAGGCCTCCTAGAGGCAGAACACTCTCTGACTGCTGGTTGAGGAAGATGTGCTACTGAAAGAGACATGCACCCCTGAAACAGACATGTGCTGCTGGGAAAGAGATGCAAGAGACACACAATACTGAGTGAGACAGCGAGGGACCAGCACTGCTGGGAAAGAGACTGTGAGAGACTGTTGGCTGAGGGACGGTGGGCTGGGAGATAGGCTGAGCATTTTTCCTGAACTTGAATTGTAGCCTGTGGTGCTTCCCTAATAAACTGCATAATCTGTGAGCTCTGTGTGGCCACTGCAGTGAATTATCGAAGCCAGGAGAGAGGTGGTGGGTGCTTTGGGAGGAACGGTTGGAGAAAGGGCTCGAGGGAGGCAGCATGTCTGGCCTTGCAGGAATAGGCCTTAGGTTACTGCTGGTAATCCTGCCTTCCTCTTGTGGGATTAGAAGAGGTCAAAACATGTGGCCGCCTTGCCATTTTTGCAGTTGGTGTCAGTAGTGGGATTCGTTGCAGTGACTCCAGACTCATAGAAGCCTGAGACTTTGTAAAAGAAAGAAGGAAGGGCCCTGGGAAGTGAAACTTTGGATTCTTAAATGGTTACTTTCTTTGGTGATACCTCTTAAAGTAGATAATTGATCCAGAGGTTAGGGCTTTTGGTTACACCCAGCCAAAGGCCCAAGGCCATATACATAGAATGGGATGGTAATCAAGGTGAAGAGACAACCTGGATTGTTTTTAAAAGGATTATGTGTTTATCTGAATGTACTATGGCTATTGAATATTCTCTTACCTGCTTGTACATTAGAAATGATTATGGGTATGTGCATAACAGAGAGCTTGTAAGTCCGCCTTCAGCCAATACATGATTGGATATGTTAAAAAGGGGAAATAGAATTTGCCCAGCAGAAACACAGGCTTTTGTTTTAAGCCCTGTGTGTAGAGCCCATACTAGGAGCTTAGGTAGAAAACCTGAGCCCCACCCAATACTACTGAGGGAAGGGAAGATTTGCATTTGAAGAGAGGACCTGAAGAGAAAAAACAAGTGACTGTTTGGCTTTTTGAATTTCAAGCAAGCAGATAGGCTTTGGGTCCATCGAGGCAAGAAAGTCATGGTCCATGAGAGAAACCCCTTCCAGGACTGAAAGTTAAAGGAAGCCAGTGAGTAGTAGACTTGTATGTTACTTGCTTGTGACCACCTGGATCCACCTGAGTGGAAATGGGGGAAGTGCAGCAAGGAAGAAACAGGCTGAGTTTGGTACTCTTTAACCTAGGACCAGAGGCTGGGGATGAGAGGAAGGGCTGGTTGGTCTGAAGTGCAATGAATTGTGAGCCTACGGGCATTGAAATAGTCCCTGAGGACTGAAGATGTGAGAGAAGGTTCTGGCTGGTCTGAAGTGAAGGGAAGAGTGTGACTCCCAGACTTGGCAGCTGGTACCCATGACCTAGCTGGGATGGCTAGGGCTGAGCTGACCAGAACCTGACCAAACGAACAGGAAGATGTTTGACACTGAGCTGGTGTTAAGTTGATGCAATTTGATGGCTTGTGCTGGGCTGAACTTTGCTTGTTTATGGATCCAGATGCCTGAAGTTTCCAAGCAGAACAGAATATTCTCCAGAGAGAAAGGACCATGCTTATCTCCTCAGAGTACTGGTTTGATAGGGATGGGCAAATTAGAAATTGGCTATTTAAAATGGAGGGGAGATAAAGGCATGAATTGGCTGGCTTACACACTTTCATGGGTGTGGTTATTCTTAAACTGATGGTGAAGAGGATGTGAACTTTTGAAGTATAAAAGGGACAATGGCTAGAAAAGCCAGGGGGTGGCCTGTGGTGTAGCAAATTACTTAGTGTGGATTTTCTACCCATAAGTCTTTGTAAACTCCAAAGTGGGAATTGCTATGAGGAACTGAGGAGCTCCTGATTGCTGAAGTTGTCCACCTGGAGGATTTCTGTTGGGAGTGGCACAAAACAATGTTCTGGGAGGTGCCCAATCTCTCTCAGGTGCTTAGAGTTCTGATGCTGTGATTGGCTAGTTCGACCACCCTGCCAGACTCAAAAGGAGGCCTCCTAGAAGCAGAATGCTCTCTGACTGATGGTTGAGGAAGACGTGCTGCTGAAAGAGACATGCATCCCTGAAACAGACACGTGCTGCTGGGAAAGAGACGCAAGAGACACGCATTGCTGAGTGAGACAGCGAGGGACCAGCACTGCTGGGAAAGAGACTGTGAGAGAGAGACTGTTGGCTGAGGGACGGTGGGCTGGGAGAGAGGCTGAGCATTTTTCCTGAACTTGAATTGTAACCTGTGGTGCTTCCCTAATAAACCCCATAATCTGTGAGCTCCGTGTGGCCACTGCAGTGAATTATTGAACCCAGGATAGAGGTGGTGGGTGTTTTGGGAGGAACGGTTGGAGAAAGGGCTTGAGGGAGGCAGCATGTTTGGCCTTGCAGGAATAGGCCTTGGGTTACTGCTGGTAATCCTGCCTTCCTCTTGTGGGATTAGAGGAGGTCAGAACATGTGGCCTCTTTGCCGTTTTTGCAATATTACATATAGTACTGATACATAGCATGGAAATAGGGCACATTAGTAATACAGTATAACCTGATTTAATCAAGTGTCTCATTCTTATAAGTAGAATAAATTTATTAAACATTGTTGTTGTTGTTATGTGCCGTCGAGTCGGCCCCGACTCATAGTGACCCTTCCTCGGGTTTCCGAGGCAGTATCATTACGGAAGTAGGATTGCCCAACCTTCCTTCCGAGGAGTGGCTGGTGGGTTTGAACCACCAGTCTTCTGGTTAGCAGTCAAGTACTTTAGCCACTATGCTACCAGAGCTCCCTTATTAAACATTAGTAGGTTAATTTTCTAATTACAACTGGGGCTAATTCCATTAGGGGATATAATATGCTTCAAATCTTTAGTTAATACCTGTTTTCTGACATCTATTCACAATAATTCCCTACTTCTCACTAGTGGTTGATCAATATTGATGGTCATTGAGAATGCAGATAAAGTAGTTCATCTGGCCCCTTCAACAAAGGTGGGTTCCATCTACTCAAAGGAAAACAGTTGGGATTAAAGCATTAATTCGGTAGCTATCTTATTTCCTATACCTTTGCCTGAACATTTGCCTTGGGATCACCATGGGAGAGATAGGAGATGTTGCCTTGCACCATTACTTACAATAAGAGATTTCTAAAACAAAATCATGAAAAATAAATGAACAATCACTTTTTACTTCATTATCTTGAAAAATGTTGCTTTAATGCTTAAATTTTACCTATCTTTGACATTAAGAAATCAAACATCAAAAATAGGCACTACT
>NW_006922176.1:829588-834631 GCF_000298275.1 Orycteropus afer afer
CCCTCCTCTCCCACCCATGGTAACCAACAGAGAAAGTTTCCTTCCATATATAAATGTTTCCTTGACTTTTTACAATAATGAACTAATACAATATTTATCCTTCTGTGATTAACTTATTTCACTTAGCATAATGTCCACAGAATTTTCTGTGCTTAGCTTATTTAGTTTTTGAATCATGTTATCACTTCCTTCATTGCTATTATTTTAGTATTTGCTAAATATTTTTCTTCTTTTTTATCTTGATGTTAAGTTTTTCATTTTTCTTTGAGGTACTCTCTGATTTATAATTTTCTTCCAAAGTTTAGAATAGTCCAAGTTTAGAATAATCCGTTGTATCTTGAAATTGTCTTGACTTCCTCACCATTTAGAAGTTCTATAAATAAACAATTTTTTTCCCTCTTTTTGATTTGTGGTTGTCCTCATTTGCCAATTGATGTCTCTGGTTCCTTGTTTATAATCTTGTAAGCTTACTTATTTTGGATACTTCCATAACTGGGTTTGTTTCTGGATTATGTCATCATGTGTATTAATGGTAGGTTATTTGCTGTTGTCCATTCTCTGCACAAAAGACTCCCTTTCGCAACTCTTATAAGGTTCATCTGGTTTTTAAAAATTCTTCAATTTCTACTATCTGGAAATCTCCTAATGTCACCATCATATTTAAGGGACAAGTTTGCTGGCTATATAATTCTTGATTGAATTTTTTTTTTCTTTTAGGATTTTATATATATCATCCCATTGTCTTCTTGCTTATGTGGTTTCTGCTGAAAAATTAGAGCTTAGTCTTATCGGTTGCCTTTTGTAGGTAACTTTTTGTTTTTCCTATGATCCTTTCAGGATTTTTTTTCTTTTTCTTTGGTCTTGGTGTGAGTTTGATGATAATATGTGTGGTAGTTAAGTCTGTATGTCACCTTGGCTGTGCCTCGTTGAGTAACTGGGAAGCTGGAGGAACTTTTTTCCCATGGTGAGATTAGTAATTAACTCCATAGTGGAATCTACTGGAGCAGCTGAGTAGCTGCCTTAGGGATGTGGTCTGTTTCCTGTATATAAGAAACAGCTTTGACAATGGTCTCTAGCTTTTTCGCACTTTGAACCCTGCATGTAGTAAAGTCGATGTTCAAAAGCCTGCCATGCCTGTCAATCTTGGAACTTCATCTGGAGTTGAATTAGTGGCCTGCCATGGTGTTTGTTAACATTGAGACCATGCCTTTTTACTTGTCAACCTTGGGCTTGTCAGCCTCAGCAACCAGCAGCTCTTTGAATACAGACAAGCCTTTGGGATCAGTGCTCTAGGAGCAGGAGGATGAGCTGAATCCCAAGGTTGAGGGGCTTTCACACAGCACCTACAACCTGGCACTTTGAACTCAGGCTTAAAGCTTCCAAAATTATAAGAGAATAAATTCTTGTTTGTTCAAATCATTCATTCCATTTGTGGTATATTCCTGTCACATCAGCAGTAGGTAACCAAAACAATGTCTTGGTGATTTTCTTTTGTGATATATCCTTTTTGGGATTTGTTGGACTTCTTGTATGGATATATTCTCATCTTTCGTCATATCAGAGCATTTCTCTTCCAACAAATCTTTTACAGTTTTTTCTCTGTGATTTTATTTGTTTCTTCCTGTTCCAGAATTCCAATTACACATAGGTTATTCATCTTGATGGCTTTCAACATGAACCTTAGGCTTTCTTCATTTTGTTTTGATCTTTTTTCTGACTGATACCTTTCCAAAGATGTATTCATGTATTTTTCTTCAATTTCATTAATTCTGTGTTCCATTGATTCAATTCTGCTCCTTTGACTTTTCAATGTGTTATCTATTTCTGAAAATTTGGTATTAATCTTCTGGATTTCTATTTGTAGATTTTGTATCAATACTAATTATTCATTTAATTTGTCATTTTGTTCTTGTATTTTCTCCCAAAATTGTTCTAGAGTTTTGTCTGTGTTTACCTTATTTTTGTCTGTGTTTTCCTTGATCTGTCTTTCAGTCCATTGAAAGTACCTAAATACAATTCTTTTGAATTCCTTATCAGGGAGTTCTAATGATACATTTTCCTCAGGGATATGTTCTGGGTCTGTATCCTGGTCTTTTTTTTCTACCACTTTATCTTGCTTCTTTGTATGGACTGTGAAGGTCTGTTGTCTCTGAGACATTGTCACATTTTTGTGTTTATATTTAATTAGTGATTATATGTTGGAGTGATTTGCCCAATATTTTTGTTTTCTTTGTTTGGTTTGGCTGTATCTGAGTAAGCAGGGTTTTGTGCCCCTCTATTCACTAGTTGGCAGCACTTATGCAATCACCACCAGTCTCCTTTCCAGTCATCAACTTCCTGTATGTCTGTGCCATCTTTGGCAAACAGAGACTATTCTTAGGTTGTTAGAATTGAATGAGAATGTTGTTACTTTAAATACCCAAAATGGTGACAGCTTGTAAACATACAAAATGGCTGCACCCTCTGGAAAGTTGAAAATCCACAGCTCAGTTTGTCTCCTTCTTTACTGTTTCCCTTTTCAGTCATCAGCTACCTATGCAGGAGTCCATGCAGCCCTTGGTGAGCAGGGCCAATTTTTAGGTTATTTCTCAGGTTCTAACAGCACTTATAAATATCCACGCTTTCCATGTCATCAGGACAGCTAACAGTCCACAGCTCCATTTGTGTCCTTACTCATTTGTTTTTCATTCAGGTTCTTCCACTAGTTGGTGTTTCATCCATTTCTGCATCCTTCCTTTCCAAGCTCAGGGCTCCAGGATTATATTCTATATCTTTGTTAATTGGATTCTCTTTTCCTTGTTGAAGAGGGTCTGTGTAACTTCTCCGCCTCTTCTGCCATCTGCAAGTCTACTTATTTATTTCTTTTGAGAGATATTAGGTAACTCTATACTCTGGCATTCTAAATCTTTCCCAAAACAACAATCTGAGCTGGGTTTCAAATCATATATATTTTTTCTTTCTTTCTTTTTTTTTTTTTTTCTGTTTTAGCTTTTATTTCATTTCACCAAAATTTAAAAAAAATCATTTCTGTTCTAGTTTCTCCTAATCAACCATGACTAAACTAGTTTCAAATGGTCCAAACGTGTTTTAAACTCTTTGATCTCAAATTTATATTTTGCTTATGGATAGCCATCCCTGGGAACAGTGGAAGGTGGGAGTTTGTGCCCAGGGGCCAGGCTAGGAAAGAAAGCAGGGCAGGGAGACCAGGAAATGAGCAGAGCAGGTAAGAAAAACAAACTTGTTTGTCAGTTTTTCATACCATGGTGGCTTGAATACTGCTGTGAGTCTGAAGGTTACACTAAAGATGTTTTAAATGCCAGCCAGGTTACACATAGTGGACAGGTTTCAGTGGAGCTTTCAGATTAAGATAGACTTGAAACAAGGAAGAGCCCATCAACTTCTCAAACAATTGGCCAGTGAAAACCTTGGGAATAATAGTGAAACACTCTCTGATAAATTACTGGAGGAATAACTCTGAAACAATGTGTGATATACTGCCAGAATATGAGCTTCTCAGGTTAGAAGCCACTCAAAATAGGACTGGAGAAGAACTGCCTACTCAAAGTAGAGCTGACCATAATGATATAGATAGAGTAAAGCTTTTGGGATGGCTATTTGCTGATGTACCACGTCTCAAGATGAGAAGAAACAGCTGCAAACACCCATTAATAACCGGAACACGGAATGTATGAAGTATGAATCTAGGAAATTTGGAAGTTGTCAAAAAGGAAATGGAATACATAAAGATCAATATCCTAGGCATTAGTGAGCTGAAATGGACTGGTTTTGGCCATTTTGAATCAGACAATCATATGATCTACTGTCAGGATAACAAATTGAAGAAGAATGGTGTGACACTCAGTGTCACAAAGAATGTATCAAGATCTATCCTGAAGTACACTACTGTCAGTAAAAGGATACTATTCATACCCCTATGATGAAGACAAGCTAATACTACTATTATTCAAATTTACACACCAACCACCAAAGCCAAAGATGAGGAAATTGAGGATTTTTACCAATTTCTGTAGTCTGAAATTGACCGAACATATAATCAATTGTGTTAATTATCATAGATGATTGGAACACAAAAGTTGGAAACAAAGAAGAATTACTAGTAGTTAGAAAACATGGCGTTGGTGATAGATCTAGAGATCGCATTATAGAATTTTGCAAGACCAACAACTTACTCATTGCAAATACATATTTTTTTCAACAACACAAACAGCAGCTATACACATGGACTTGGCTAGATGGAGTACACAGGAATCAGACTGACTACATCTATGGCAAGGGGTAATGGAGAAGCTCAATATCATCAGCCAAAAGAAGGCCAGGAGCTGACTGTGGAAGAGACCATCAGTTGCTCATATGCAAGTTCAAATTGAAGCTGAAGACAATTAAAATAAGTCCATGAAAGCAAAAAGACCACCTTTATTATGTTCCTCATGAATTTAGAGACCATGTAAAGAATGGAATTGATGTAATGAACACGAGTGACTGAAAACCAGAGGCATTGTGAGATGACATCTAGAACATCATCCACAAAGAAAGCAAAAGGTCATTAAAAAGACAGGAAAGGAAGAAAAGACCAAAATGGATGTCAGAATAGTCTCTGAAACTTGCCCTTGAACAGAGAGTAGTTAAAGCAAATGTAAGAATTGACAGGATAAAAGAGCTGAACAGAAAATTTCAAAGAGCAGCTCGAAAAGACAAAGTCAATTATTATAATGAAATGTGTAAAGACTTGGACTTAGAAACCCAAAAGGGAAGAACTGCTTGGCATTTCTCAAGCTGAAGGAACTGAAGAAAAAATTTAAGCCTTGAACTGCAATATTGAAAAATTGCATGAGCAATATGTTGAATGATTCAGGAAATATGGAAAGAAGATGGATGGAATACACAAAGTCACTATACCAAAAATAATTGGTAGATGATCACCCATTTCAGAGTGTGGCATATAATCAAGAAGTAATGGTACTGAAAGAAAAAGTTGAAGCTGCATTGAAGGAATTGGCAAAAAACAAGCTTCTGGGAATTGAC
>NW_006922176.1:836211-853427 GCF_000298275.1 Orycteropus afer afer
TCTGAATTATCTTCAGTAAGATCTTACTTGCATGTGATATTAATGATATTGTTCTATAATTTCTACATTCTGTGGGATCACCTTTCTTTGGAATGGTCACAAATATGGATCTCTTCCTGTCAGTTGGCCAGGTAGCTGTCCTCCAAATCTCTTGGCATAACTGAGTGAGTAAAATCTTACTGAAGATAATTCAAAAATGGTTGTAGCAGTATAGTGACAGAAAACTTCCAGAAACACAAGGGGACATGAACTGAGGGATACCATAGCTGATGTTAGATGGATCTTGGCTCAAAACAAAGAATACCAGAAATATATTTATTTGTGTTTTATTGACTATGTAACAACATTTTATTTTGTGGATCATAACAAATTGTGGATAACTTTGAGAGGAATGGGAATTCCAGAACATTAAATTGTGCTCATGAGAATTCTGTACATAGACCAGGAGGCTGTCGTTAGAACAGAACAAGGGGACAACTGCATGGTTTAATATCAAGAAGGGAGTATGTCAGGGTTGTATCCTTTCACCATACCTATTCAGTCTCTATTCTGAACAAATAATCTGAGAAGCTAGACTACATTAAGAACATGGCATCATTTTGGAGGAAGGCTCATTAACAACCTGTGATATGCAGACAACACAAGTTTGCTTGCTGAAAGTGAAGATGACTTGGAGCATTTATTGATGAAGATTGAAGACTACAGTCTGCAGTATGGATTGTACCTCAATATAATGAAAAAAAAAAAAATTCCTCACTACTGGACCAATAAGCAGCATCAGGAAGAATGGAGAAAAGATTGAAGTTGTCAAAGATTTCATATTACTTCGGTGTACAATCAACACCAATGAAAGCAGCAGTTGAGACATCAAAAGACCTATTGTGCTGGGCAAATCTGTTGCTAAAGATCTCTTTCAAGTGGTGAAGAGGAATGATATTAGACTCATAGCAATCCTTCCTTGGGTTTCTGAGGCAATATCTCTATGGAAGTAGATTGCTTAATCTTTCTTTCTCAGAGTAGCTAGTGGGTTTGGACATCCAGCCTCTGGTTAGCACTCAAATGCCTTAGGCACTATGCCATGAGAGTTCCTCCTTGAAGACTAAGATGTACCTAAGCCAAGCTATGGTATTTTCAATTGTCTTATATGCATGTGAGAGCTGGACAATGAATAAGGAACACTAAAGAAGAGTTGATGCTACTGAGTTGTTGTGTTGGTGAAGAATGCTAAGAGTACCATGGACTGCTAAAGGAACTAACAAATTTGTGCTAAAAGAAGTGCAACTGGAATATACCTTGGAAGTGAGAATGGCCAAACTTCATCTCATCTACTTTGGTCATGTTGTCAGAAGGGACAATTCCCTGGAAAGGATGTCATGCTTGGTAACGTGGAGGGTCAATGAAAGAGGGGAAGGCCCTCAACAAGATGGATTGACACAGTAGCTGCAGTGATGGGCTCAGGTATAGTAAGGATTGTGAGGCTGGCACAAGACTGGGCAGTGTTTTGTCCTGTTGTACATAAGGCCACTATGAGTCAGAGATGATTTGATGGCATGTAACAACAACAAATATGACTATAGAAATTTCATCTCAAGAAATATAGCTACCAAATTTGTTCCTTAAATTGCAAATAATATTACACTTTTATATTAACTTGAATTTTGTTCATCCCGAGATCTGGTAATTAGCTTTGAAAGTAGCAATAGTAAATTAGTTCATTGCATACAATCATTAATAATCACATGTAAATTGAAAATAATGTTCACTTTTAATCATTGCTTCAAAACATTTCAATAAAGAGGAAAATAAAATGTAAAATATATTTTTAATCTATTTTTAAAAATATACTAGAAACCACTGCAGTACTGAGTCATTTTAAGAATAGTAATACTATTAAAAAAAAAGAAAACACACGTTACATGATATATAAAAATTAAAATGAAGATTCAAAATAATTTTTTAATAGGAAATTCTCAACTTAGTCCTATAAAACACATTGAAAGAAATTTAATTTTGATGTATAAAACTTTTCCAAAAATAACACTTGATAGTCACATAAAATTTATAAGAATTTATTCACAAAATACTAGAAATATAAAGTGTGTTGTCATAAATAATACATCTGTACATAAAGGAAATAATAAAAATATTTAATACTTTAATATTCACCCAAGCTCTAAGCTGAATAATTGTGTAATATTACATAAAATAAATATTTCATTGCAAACATAGCTTTAATTCATAAATAATTGCATAGTACATTAAGAAAATATCCTTGTAATTAATCACAATTACACCTAATTAAAAAGATGGTCCTCTAATTTTTTTTTCATGTAAGCTATTCCTGTTATCTTATAAGATGAATTTCAAACCTAAGAAAGTTCTTTCAGCATTGATATGAATAGATGATACACCCAAACGTACTATATAAAATTCAAATACGTTCTAAGTTGATTTAAAAATTTTAACTAATTGAAGCTATCATTGGATTTAAAATATTGTGGAATCCTGAATATTCAATTAACTTAACCGTAACTAATTCAACACATGTATCTCTAATTTCACCTTAGGGCAGGTTGAAACTAAAAAGTTATGTAATGTTTTTTGTTGCTTATTTGGACTCTTCTGACACTTTCTTCACTTTTAGTCTTCATGCTTTGCACTGCACTGTACTCATTATTTTGGTGACACTTCAGGTCCCTCTAAATTTGCTGCATGGTCTCCAACTATATCTGTATTGCAAATTTTACACTTGGTTTTATTTTCAATCTTTTCACACTTGAAATATTCTCAGTGTGGATTTTCTCTTGTTCATTCCATACTAGAATTCAAGGGATAAGGAATGACATTAGCATTAGGGCATATTTTATAGTCACTATTACAAAGGGCTCTAGTGGTGTATTTGTTAAGGCATTTGGTGGCTAACAAAAGGGTCAGTGCTTCCAACCCACCAACCAGGCCAATGTTATCTTCCTGCTTCATGGAAGAAAGATGAGGCAATCTGGTACCATAAAGATTTACAGCCTTGGAAACCCAAGGTGAGGAAGGGTCACTATGAGTCAGAATAGACTCAATAGCACTGAGGGTTTTTTTTTTTTTAATTATATTACAAGGAATTTTGGTAGGCCATTAGTTAAAACTTTCAACTGCTAACAGAAAGGTTGGTGGTTAGAATCCGTCAGCCTACAGCCAAAGAAACATGAAGCAATCTGCTTCCATAAAACTCAAAGCCTTGGAAACCCTATGGGACAGTTCTCTGTCCTAGGGGGTTGTTATGAGTTTGGAATCAACTTGATGGCAGTTGTTTTTTCTTTATGTTATATTACAGTAAAAACAAGTCATAGACTTTGATAACAAACAAACAAACAAACAAAAACCTAAACTGAATGCCCTTGAGTCAACTCTGACTCATAGCGACTACTCCTTGGTTTCTGAGGTGGTATCTCTATGGAAGTAATTTGCCCTGTCTTGCTTCTGAGGAGTGGCTGGTTTGTTTGAACTACCATCCTTCTGGTTAGCAGTCAAATGCCTTAAGCACTAGGTCACCAGAGCTCCCCTGATAACAAGAATAAGATTAATAAATGACTTTGTAGAAATGAATTGGGGCCAGCATTGAATTGTCTCTAGCCATACTGTCAGTATATTAAAAAAAAAAAAAAAAAAAAGAATAATTTCAGTTTTCTACTCACAGGGTTTGCTGCTTTCTTCCATTCAAAGTCTCACTTTACAATATTCATACACATTAATCCAGCACTTTGAAGAAAAATCTCACTTCATAGTGATGCCGTCAAGTTGTTTTCAGTGAAATAATTCTATATTGCAATTGAAATTTTAATTTCCTTCCAGAAATTTGCTACTTGTTAACATTTTTACTTTTGAGATAAACATCAAATTTAAACATGTAAGTACAATCTGTGATAGTACATTTAAATTCAGATTGAAGAAAAGGATGGAATTACTAAATATTATACACCATTTTATAGTTCTTGAATTTAAATACAACATTATAAAAATGTGAATAATGTGCATTTAAAATAGTCACATTCACCAGACAAATTTCCATTCACATGAAACTGTTCAGAAATTGATACAGTTCAAATTTCTGAATACACCTGTCTTTAGTCACCAAGTGTTTCTCACACCTTTCATAGTCATAGCTTGCCTTACCCTGAGAGAAGTCAAGCCCAGAAAGGAAAGAGCAAACAGACTGTCCTGTGAATAATCTCACATAACAGCTGTCATCAACTATAGCTGTGGTTGCACAAATTACCAGAGAAATGTTCTGCGTATATGGGTGCCAGAAGCAAATTTAACATAAATGGTTAATGTAAATGGTCTTGCCTACAATTTAAAAATTATTGTTAAAATGAAAATAGAATGATTTAGATTATACTTTTCAATTGTGGTTCAGGTATAGAATTTTTTTTTTTTTTTGATTTAGGTATCATTTCATTTTGGTGAAAGTTTCTTTTTCTAAAAATTTTACTTTTTATTCCGTTCCAGTTCGAAGCTCTTTATCAGAGACCAAATATAAGACAGAAAGCTCTGGTGGCATAGTGCCTAAGGCATTTTTGACTTCTAACCAGAAGGCTGGCGGTTCAAACCCACCAGCCACTCCTTGGAAGGAAGATTGGGCAATCTACATCAAGACAGGCAGATGATATCAATATAGATATGATATCTATATGTCATCTTATCTCTTGTGATCCCTGAGGATGCAAGAGCCTGTGGAGCTTCATCGTTAAATGAAGTTGGGGAAACTAGTCTATTAAGAAAACAGGTGATAAGGAAAAGAATGCTAAGTAATACTAACATTTTTATCTGTTTTCCTACCAAAAAGTGCTCTTTCATTTGAAAAGCCTGGAGATTAAGAATGTTAAATTAGATTTCATTATAATGGACCAATTAGAATTTCATATTTTTAAAATTATATTTAAAATTATTATTGTAAGACACATTTGATGACGCCAGAGATACTAATTCTAGTGCTTAGTGTTTGGTTTCTGGATTGAAAAAGTAATACACAGATGCAATGTAGAAAGTACTCAGATTAAGCTGGAAACTACTCAGAAATGCCCTATATTTTCCTAAAACTTTACTCATATATTTGACTTTCAAATTAAAGATGCTATTTAGCTATCTAACTTGGAATCATGAATGTCACAGGCATCTTCTAAACAAAGTTTTTCAGGTAAAATATATTTTTGAGTAAGACATGATATTTTAGCTAAACCTGGAGATTAAGATGGAGTTATTGGGGTGAAGGTAGGGGAGCAGCTGGAGGATAATGTTGCAGACATTGGTATGGAGCTGAGGTAGGACTTGGCACCTTAAGTGAACTAAAATATAGAAAATAAAATCAGAGCAGTACATATAAAGGAGGGAACTTTTCTGGATAATACTAGAAAAGGAAGCAGGAATCAGGTAATAAATTGTCTTTCTAGGACAGGTTTTAAGCAGCAGAGTAGTGAATAACTTGATTAGTTTTATTTTGCTGAGTAACAAAATCAATAAGAAGGTGCTTGTAGTAATTGAAAAAAGATGATGATGCTCATCTGAACTAGAGAACTTGAAGAGGATTTGGAACGTGAAGATTCCAAGATTTAAGAGCTTTCTGAAAGAACAAATAACATAATGGGTAAAACAGAGGATTGAGAGTAAGGTTGATCTGATTGCAAGCACAAAACTCATTGTTGAATTATTTTTATACATCAAGTAAGATGTTTAATCTTTATAAATCTCAATTTGCATTGGTAAATTGAAGATAATAACAGTACTTAGTTCTTAAATTCCTGTAAGATATCATTGTGTTATTGTATGCAAAACACTTGATAATGTTACCAATTACCATTGATGGTATAAATCATCAAAGCACACACACAAGCTATTATTATTGTATTTCACTGAATATAGCTATGGATCAGGTATTGCTACTCAACAAAAAGAGTTACAATATATGATGAAAATGCTATGATAAATATATATTTCATCATCAATCTTTCTATCCAAAAGTATTTCATATGCTAGTTTTTTTTTTTTTTTCTTTTGTATTTTAATTGAACAGTATCCTTCTGTATAAATTGGAGAGGTATAAAGAATGATTACATAAATTAGAACAAATACTCATTTACTCTTAAATTGCTCAGGAATAGTTTTGTTTCATAAAAATAATAGTGCCAATTTTCTATTGGGTTTAAATGCCTGTTGTGGTAGCTAAGGTTACATGTCAATTTGGCTGGGCTTGGTTTTGAGTGGCTGGGCAGCTAGATATAGTATTCCCCATGATGATACTGGTAATCAACTCTATAGTGGAATCTACCATGAGCAGTTAAGTAGCAGCTTTAGGGATGTGGTCTGCTTCCAGTATTTAAGGAGAAGCTTTAGGAATGGCCCGTAGCATTTGGCATACCTGAGCCCTGCATGTAGCCAAATCGTTGTTCGGCAGCTTGCCACGCCCTGCAGATCCTGGGACTTCTTCTGGATTTGAATCAATGGCCTGCTGTGTTGTTTGGTAATATTGGGACCATGCCTTTTTATTTGTCAACCTTGGGTTTGTCAGCCTCAGCAGACAATAGCAACCTGAGTGAAGAAAAGTCTCCACCTTCAGTGGGCCAGAAGCAAGAGACAGAGCTGAAGCCTGAGATTGAGGGGCTTTCACCCAGCCCCTAGAGCCTGGCGATTTTGAACCCTGACTTCTAGCCTCCAAAGTAGTAAGAGAATAAATTCCTGTTTGTTAAAGCTACCCATTTGCGGTAATTTCTGTTAGAGCAGCACAAATTAAACAAAACAGAGTAGGTACCAAGAGAGTGAGGTGCTGCACTGACAGATATCTAAAATGTGCAAACAGGAGTGGAATGCATCCTTGACCAGGGACTGCAGCAGAGAAACCTTGGCAGAGAGACTGACAAGAGAGATGGCAGCAGCAGAGTCAAGAGACTGGCATGAATCAGCAGCAGCCTTACCAGCACACGGAGGGAGAAAGAGGAGTGTCTTTGAGGCAAGAAGATTCTTGGAGGAATGGGTTGCCTTTGGGCATTAATTACCAGAAGTGGAGAGACAGAGGGAACTGAAAATTGAGTTGCCTCAGCCTCACAGTTTAGGACCATGGTCTTTGGGAGCTGGAACAGCACAGCATCCTAGGTTTCAAAGAGTCAGACTTTGACCAACTTGGTTCTGGAATGTGGGGCTGCTTGTTTATGTGGGCCAGTGAGATGAGGCCATAACTGGTGCCCAAAACTGAGGGAGCAGGGCTGTCATACCAACAGGTAGAGGAATGGGCCACCATGCCAAGGAGGTGAGGTCCCCAGTCAGATTAACTAGGGGACTGGAGCCACCCAGTGAAGGAGATCTGTACAGGTACAATGCAATGAAGATCTGTACAGGTGCCTAGTTGACAAGGAGTGGAATTGTGGTAGTTAAGTTTGTGTCAGTGGCTGGGCAGCTAGATGTAATATTCCCCATGATAAGACTGGTAATCAACTCCATGGTGGAATCTACTGTGAGCAGCACGAAGTAACAAAAACACCTGGATATGTAAAAAATTCATGGATTATACGGTTACAAAACCTATTACTTAATCATGAAATAAACATTGCTAATACAGGTTTTATAATAGCAACACTGAAGTATATATAAAGTATAAGGGTTTTTAATTAAACACTTTATTTTTTTAATGGAGTAAACATTATAAGATAGTATTGTTTTTAAAATACACACTTGGAGTCTTGTTTTAAGGACACTGTGTTAAAAAATAAGTATTTTTATTTTCAATAACTAACAATATAGCCTTTATATTAGTAAAGCTTTTTAACTTTTAGTCTTCTTTTTGGTTAAAATTGTAAGTATGGAAATGAAAAAACTAGAAAAGAAATATTGAGAATATTTTTTAGAAATGTATTTTATTGAAATATAATTTATGTACAGTGAAATACACAAAACTAAAATGACATGGGTCAATATATTATTTATTTATCTTTTTTGCAGTGCTCCCTCGCCTCACCTCCCATCAATGGTAACCAACAAAGAAAGTTTCCTTCCATATATAAATCTTTCCTTGATGATATTGAGAATATTTATTCATGCATTAGGATAAGTTTAACCTGTGTCACTGAAAAATATTGAATGGGAACCAAAATGGCTATGCAAATGTTTACTAATAATTCAATAAGTTATGATTAAAAAAATAAAATTGAACATAAAAAAAAAAGTAAGTATAGTGTTTACAATATGTTCCCAGTCTTCTCCAATTTCATACAGGTTGAATAACCTAAGAAAAAAAAAAAAAGAAAAAAATTCCTGCATTTTGTGAATGGAATGCAATGATACAGGTCACTTTGAGAACCATTTCTTCCGGATAGATGGCTAAACATTTCCTTCTTTTGTCACTGATACAGAGCAGTTCATTCAGGGAAAAGGAAGTATTTCATAGATTGACAATTTTCTTAAATCAACATGGAATATCTATATTTCCCTTTTAAATCACAAAAAATACACATATTTTTATGTATCATTGTTTGTCACAAGCTAGTGGAATTACTCATAAATATTGATGATAGAATAGAATTAATTCCAAACTGTAAATTGTACTTTTGACATCCATTTTACATATGGTATGGCTTTTTCTAAGATCTCTGGTAATGCAGTGCCTAAGGCATTTGACTATTAATCAGAAGGTTGATGGTACAAACCCACCATCCCCTCCATGGAAGAAACATGGGACAATTTACTTCCTTAAAGATTAACCACAGCAAAAACAAAATGCTGTTCTCTATGAGTTGGAATCAACTCAATGACAATCAATGAGTTGGGTATTGGTTTTATGACTTTTTTTTTTTTTTTTTTTTGTATTCCTGCCCAGTAATGAACCAAAGGTGATCCCACAGAATGTGGAATTTATTGAACAAAATCATTAACATTACACACAAGATCTTACTGAAGATAATTCAAAAACAGTTGCAGCAGTATATTGAGAGAGAACTTCCAGAAATGCAAGATGGGTTCAGAAGGGATAACATTACTGACGTCAGATGCATCTTGGCTGAAAGAAAAGAATACCAGAAAGATGTTTGTGTTTTATTGACTATGCAAAAACATTTGATTGTGTGGATCATAACAAATTATGGATAACATTGAGAAGAATGGGAATTCCAGACACTTGATTGTGCTCATCAGGAATCTACACATAGATCATGAGGCTGTCATTTGAACAGAAAAAGGGGGCACTGCATTGTTTAAAATCAGGAAAGGAGTGTGTCAGGATTGTATCCTTTCACCATACTTATTCAATCTCCAGGTTGAACAACTAATCTGGGAAACTGGAGTATATGAAGAAGAATATGGCATCAGGATTGAAAGACAACTCATTAACAAACTGTGATACACAGATGACACAAGTTTGCTTGCTGAAAGTGATGATGACTTGAAGCAGTTACTAATGAAGATTAAAGACTTCAGTCTGTAGTACGAATTATATCTCAACATAAAGAAAATGAAAATTTTCACAACAGGAAGAATAAACAGCATCACAATAAATGGAGAAAAGATTGAAATTGTTAAAGGTTTCATATTACTTTGTTCCATAATCAATACCAATGGAAACAGTAATCAAGACATCACAAGATGTATTGCACTAGGAGAATCTGCTGCAAAAGACCTCTTTAAAGTGCTGAAGAATAAAGATGTTTCCTTGAAGTCTAAGGTGTGCCTAACCCAAGCCATGGCATTTTCAATCTCCTCATATGCATGTGAGACCTGGACAATGAACTACTAAGACCAAAGAAGAGTTGATGCTTTTGAGTTGTGGTGTTGGCAAAGAATAATGAAAGTACTATGACTACCAGAAGAATGAACAAATCTGTCCTGGAAGAAGTGTAGTCAGAGTGATTCTTGGAAGCTAAAATGACCAGACTTTGTCTCACCTACTTTAGTCATGTTGTCAGAATGGACCATTCCCTGGAGAAGGATTTTATGCTTAGTGAAGAGGAGGGTCACTGAAAAAGGAGAAGCAGTCAACGAGATGTATTGACACAGTGTCTGCAACGGTGGGCTCAGGTAGATCAAGGATTGTGAGGCTGCCCTGGGACCAGGCAGTGTTACATTCTGTTATACATAGAGTCACTATGAGTCAGAGTCAACTCAATGACACCTGACAACAACAAAGACAATTAACCAACACAAATTAAAGATTGATGCAAGAGAATCCTATAATCTGAAAAATGCCAAAATATATATTAAGTTTATGTTGATTATTTTAATAACATATGTAGGTTTTTTTTTTTTTTTTTTTTTTTTTTTTAATAAAATTTGTGGGTTTTTTTTTTTTTTTTTTTTTTTTTTTAAATAAGATATAGGTTAATATTGAACATTTCAAAAAATTTTCAACAGCATTATTTGGGGTGAGATAGGGAGTCAGAGCCACTTATTTATTTATTTATTCTCTCCTAAGAAGGTAGGCTCAGAAATCTTTGGAAGCTGTAGGAAATAGATTTTTTAACAAATGTTGAAGATGACTTCCCCTTACCTTCTTTTCTCTAGGTATCTGGTATTTATACTCAAAATAATTGTGAGGTGAAGTATAAACTTGAGATTTAAAGCCTAAATATCTATTACTGGTTCCTAGTATTAGAATCAAACTAAGATGACTAGTTAACATCCACCATTCTTTGTGGTAGTGGTCTGTAGTAAATTTGGGAAATATGATGGTGTTCGTTCAAAATGATGATATTCATTCTTATATACTAAATTATATATTAAAAAATGAAGTCATACATTAAAGGGGCCTTCCTGTACTATTTATATTGTGCCTGAAATACTGGATATTAACAATTCAGAACAATGTAAAATAAAAGAAATAATAATACTTCTACTATCAAGCTTGAATAATCAATAGAATGTATGTACTATTAGAATAAAGGGGGGAAGTGAATGAAATAATAGTCTCTCTCTGTCTATTTCTTCTTTTGTGTATTTCTTTTTGCACACACACACACATACACCACCATTTACATGTATATCGATATACATACATATATGTTATAAAATATTTTGTAAGCATGTTTTGATATTTTATTATATACTAAAAGTATATCAGATACAATATCTATTCATAACTGATAGTGCTTTCTCATGCTTGGATCATAGGTTGATAAGAAAATAGAAAAACATAGCTATGAATAGTATGCCTATGTAGACTGAAAAAAAGAACAAAGCTGTACTACATTAACAAGCTCTAAAGACTATAGGAAGAAAACAAAAACAAATAAACTGTAATAGCAAAAATAGCAACAAAAAAAATTATAATCACTGAGTACATTCTTTTTTCTTCTTCCTTTAAACAAATTAGTCATAATAACCTTTTGATTGTTGTTGTTGTTATGTGCCGTCGAGTTGGAAACTACTCATAGCCAACCCTCCTTGAGTTTCGGAGGCTGTATCACAATAAGGAGATCGCCCAACCTGCCTTCAGAGGAGTGGCTGGTGGGTTTGAACCTCCAGCCTTCTGGTTAGTAGGCAAGTGCCTTAAGCACTATGCTACCATTAGGGGCTTATATTATCATTTCAATTTTGTAAATGAGTACAAGGCACAGCAAGATTAAGTCTTTTACTTAATTTTAACAAAGCTAATACATTTAAAAACTTGATATTTGAAACAAGGAAGTTTGGCTCTAGAGATCATAGTCTTTAATGACACTTTGTCTCTCAAAGTAACATTAGTAAATTAGGCATTGTTTTAAAAATATGTATGTTTACTTTAACATCCAAATCCCAATGTTAAAATCCTATAATGTTAAATAACCATAAAACTGACAAAATTAATTCACTTTTTTTTTTTCCCCAATGATTCATCTCTGATGGTGTAGTGCCTAAAGCATTTGACTGCTAACCAGAGGGATGATGGTTCAAACCCACCAGCCACTCTGTGGATGAAAGATTGGGCAATCTACTTCTGTAAAGATTTATCATCTTGGAAATCTAAAGGGGGTCACTATTAGTTGGTATCTAGTCTATGGCAGTGAGTTTCATTTCTTTTTTGTTTATTAGACAATGTTTCATATTTCATGTATTTGATTAGTAACTAGCATTTATTACCTGTTAAGAAATATCTAATATTAGCAAAGCTTTAGGTTCCAATTTAATCTTTTGTTATCAATTTCAAAGTTCAATAGTTAAAAAATAAAAGGATTGTGAAGATAATGTTGAGAGCAGTAAATAAAAAAGGTAAAAAGATAAAAACATAGAAAATACTGGGAAAAGTTGTGGTATTTCTTTCCATACATTTCCTAGGTAGAATATCTATTTTGCTACATATTTATTGTTTTAGTTTACAGTCAGTCAACATAAAGGAGAGAGAAATATTTGATGATTTTGACTATGCCTATACTTTGACTTTAGTTAGCATATGAATGTGAATATGCTATTAATTTTCTTATTTGGCATAGAGCCTAAGGCATTTGACTGCTAACCAGAAGGCTGGCAGTTCAAACCCACCAGCCACTCCTTGGAAGGAAGACTGGGCAATCTACTTCCAAAGAGATACTACCTTGGAAACCCAAGGAGGGGTTTCTATGGGTTGGACCAACTAGACAGCAGTGTTTGAGAGAGTTTTTTGAGAAAACTTATTCATTTTTACGAAGTTCATCATTTGAGTTTGTACTGTATAAATTTAATTTTCTGTTAAGTTTCAATTGTTAGTTTTATTTTAAATATCAAAATAGTTATAAAAACAATACTCTCAATTTCTGCTAAAATATTCTCTAAAAATGTGCCTTTTGCATTAGCAGAAAAGAAGTGTGTCTTTCTTTGTAGATTGTTTTAATCACTTCTAAAAGCAAAATCAGTTTGTATAAATTTGATTGTAGAAATCCTACATATACTAAAATGGAATTATTACATCTTCACTAAAAAGTAATTTTGCATAAAACTTAAGTTAATTAATTAATAATAATAAAATGCCTTAAGTGACCCATTCATGTAATGGGATTGATATGAGACACAAAAACTGACTGGAAAGAAATTGCAATAGTAATCAGGTAAACTGCAAGGGATTATATTTTATTTAAATTTATTTTTTAATTGCAATAATCATAGGAAGCACATTTAATTCAGTATGTGGATACATATGTCTAGACTATGTATGACTGAGCTAAACTCACCAGTATGATTTAGAAATCAGAGTATGGTTATCCTCCATCAATTTTAACAGAAGCTCATGCAGAAAGCTGCTTTTCAAACGACTGTTTCAGGATAATCATTTAATTCATATGATTTACTCCCTCTTCTCCTAAATTTCAAATAAAACCATCAATAAAATAGAAACAATGAGAACAGAAAAACAGTGCTCTGCTTGTAGAAAACAAAGAATACAAACAATAGGTCAGAAGCACTGAGAAATGTCTTCAAGACAATGAAGTGAATTATGAAACTAAGACTTGTTTTTACAAATGTATCATTCCAGATATGTAAAATACATCAAACTCATACATAAATAGAGCCATTTGCCCATTCTTTATACTCTAAGTAAAAGGATAACACTAATTTTGAGATAAGGAAAAAGGAATAACTCAAAGAACTGCAAAAATAATGAACTAACTGCTTTCATCAGTTCCTTTAGCAGCTCTTCCCCTCGTTTCCAAGGGTACTAAACTTCTAATTTCACAAAAATGCCTTTGACCTTCAAACATCACAGACTGGAAGAAAGATCTTAATATACCAAAGCAGATCATTTCAATTGATAACAGATTGTCAGTACAGACTATTTTTGTACATGAACTTTACGAGATCTTCCTATAAGAGTCAATAAACCTTTCACCTGATGTTAAACCTTAACCTCAGGCTCAAGGGTGAAATAGTGAATTTATCTGTTCAGTAGGCAGCAGAGTTCCACATGTGGCTGGCTGCAACCTTCAGTTGGAGATCTCTAGGAAAGAGATCTTGCTCTGGGGTAGCTTTTCCTTCTTAAAACACAAGTATGCGAGTGATCTTGTCAATGAGGATACACTGAATAATATCCCAAAGTGCCTATGCTTTCATGGAAGCTTTTCAAGAGAGGGCTGGAAAAGCAGCTTGTCCATCACCTAGATACCTCTGGGAAAGGTGAGATCAGGCAAAATCACTCATACTATGAAGGGACGTCCCTAGTCAAAATGTAACCTAAGCTTCTAGGTCATTCTGTAGGCAATCTTGTTTCTTCACTATAGTCATAATATAGTGCTTATTGTCCATCTGTGTTTAATTCAGGAGTAATTGGGGTTGTTATTTTCATTAAGTTAGTCAGCCATTTATCTCACTACTATGTATATGTTGGATACTTCTATAGACTCTATTGCACACCTCTTCCAAAAATTATTGCATGCATATCTACATACAGATACATATATCTTTTAATATTTATTTAATATCAACATAAAGACTGTCTCATCAAACTCTTTCTATAAATCAGGTTTCTCCACTATCATTATCATGCTACCTGCTTTCTTATAATTTTTTTTCCAAATAATCCTTCATGAAATTTTAATAACACAGATGTATTAAATATGTTATTTTTTACATACTATATTTTTATCTTAGTTTTATACCAAAGAGTGTAAGATTTTTCCTCCCCCACCCAGAACTAATTTTTGCCATCAATGGTAATATGTTCCCTGATGAGAACAAATGCTAGAAATTGTGGAAGACTCCCCAAATCTAGGTCTTTGTCATAAGACAGTCTTCTACTCAGTGTCAAGACTGAGTTCCATTTTATATTGTACTAACATACCTAAAAAGCAGAAAGCCTTTGATTCCAGCTTACAGTAATGAAATAAATTGCATTGAGTCAGGGAGGATGGGAAGAAGGAGAGGCAGAACTGCAGCTACTCTCAGAGCTCTGGTAGCATAGTGGCTAAGACACTTGCCTACTAACCAGATGGCTGGCGGTTCAAACCCACCAGCCACTCCTCGGAAGGAAGGTTGGGCAATCCTACTTCCGTAGTGATAACTGCCTCGGAAACCCAAGGAGGGGTCGCTATGAGTCGGGTTTGACTCGACGGCACATAACAGCAACAACAGCATAAGATACAATGAGAGTAAAATTGCATACCTGAAAGAAACTTTTTAACCCTTTCATTGCTTACTCTGCCCCTACAGTGGTAGTTTGTGTAGACTATTTAAATCATCTTTACTTCTACAGTAATTATTTTTCATATTTATTCTTAAATTGATTTTCAAGATTTTAAAGTCACTAACTGATATAAAATTGAGTAAATTGATATTTATTATAATTGAATCTTATACACTCTTATATTTTTATGATACAGGGAAATGATATCTTAATATTTGGATTTTGCAATGAATTTGTTTTTGTTTGTGATTCAAATGGGTATACTCTAACAAATATTAACAAAGACAAGAAGTTTAAAAGGCTCATTAAAAAGAAAATTTATTTAATAAAATCAATGTTTTTATTTACTGCAACTAGGGATTTAATAGGTTAAATCGTGAATTTTTTTTAAACTTTTGTATGAAATAGCAATAAATTGAATTTATCACTGGTAAGAGATCCAAATTTTATTTAAATTTGGACTTAAAGAGTTAATTTTTTTCTCAGCACAATCTACTTTAAAGGCAACAGTGAAACAGAAAAACAATATCTGAGTCTGAAAGATACTAAATATGTTAAAATATAAACAAGTTTACCCTATTTTAATAGTGTTTTTTCCTTAGTTTATACTTTATTATGTATAACTTAATAAAGAGGCAAATATTCTGAGCCTCAGAGTTTATATTTAGTTTTATAATGTTTCAACATTATTGTATGTAATATTTGAAATTATCTTAAAATAATATTAACCATTATATATAAAAATATGTTTAATTATAGATTCTTATTATTTATTCATTTTTACTTGGTTTAATTTTATTGGTTTTACATTTTTTTTGTTGTTAACTCCCATCAAGTCTTTCACTTTTATAAATTATAATAAGTTAACCACAGATGTGTTAAGATATCATATCTAGGTTAAGTTCCACTTTGTAAATTCCCTGAAAATGTATGTCTGCTTCAAATAATTAAACTGAAAGTTTTAGCATAACCTGAAAAAAGGAGAGAAAGAAAAATGACTAATAATAATATATATATATATATATTTAATTTTTTTATTGTGATTTGGATGAAAATTTACAGAGCAAATTCACTTTCCATATAGCAGTTCACAAACACTTTGTCTCATGACTTTGACCACAATTTACCACAATGCAACAGCTCCCCTCCCATTTCCTCCCAATAGCTACCTCTTCCCTGTGTCCACCCTCCATGCTCTCCTGCCCCCTGAGCTGTCTCCCTGTGCATAAGCAGCCCTTCTTTCTTACATGGTTATTCTCTCCAAGGAGTGTATCAGGTAAATGTTCCACTCAAATGCCTGTCTTTTGTTTGGCTGGCAGCCAAAAGTGTGGGTTCAATTCCAGACCTGAAGGGAATTTGGGGCCATAGTCTCAGTGGTTCCACCAGGCTCTGTTGGACCAGCAAACCTGGTCCCTCCCCACTTTTTCTTTTTTTTCCTCCAAATGATTTTGAGTCTTGTTCCACACTGTTATCCCTCTCTACCAAGGATCTCCTACATAGATCCCCTTCCAAGTGGATGACAGTGGTAACTGGGCACCATCTAGTTCTGGTCTCATAGTCATATAAGCTGCAGATCGGATGGTGCACCAGTTGCTAGCACTAATTGTTTCCATGAATTTTTGGTTTTCTTCATTCTTCTTTGGTCTGGACTAGGAGAGACCCCTCGTCACATCTAGATGGCAGCTTGCTAGCTTTCAAGATCCCAGTTGCAACTTACCAAAGTAGGAGGTGGAAGATGTTTTGCATAGTATGTTATGTCAATTGAGCTTGATGTCCCCTGTGATTATAGTCCCAGGCTCCCAAGTTCCACTACTTGGTCCTTCTGGGTAGCTGGTTGTGACCAAGGAGTGACTAAAACCTTGTCCCTTATCAGCTCTTCTATACACATGGGAATTCTGATCATTCACATAAACTTATAGTACCATTGTCATCAACCCTATACATGTTCTTGGATACACTCCTCACTTCATAGACATACTTAATAGTTCAGCCTGTCCACCCATCTGTCCACCCATATACCCATGTTTGCCTTCACTGACAATGCAGTATTGTATGTGCAAAAGGGTTCATCTTTGTTGTCTGTACCTCCCATGTACCTCTCTATGTCTTTCTCTTCCTCAAT
>NW_006922176.1:853717-854952 GCF_000298275.1 Orycteropus afer afer
GTGGTGTTTTGCAGATTCTACATTATTCTTTAGCATTGCATAGTATTCCATTGTGTGTATGTAACATAGTTTGGTTATCCACTCCTCAGTTGATGGACATGTAGGTTGTTTCCATCTTTTGGCTATTGTAAACAGTGCTGCTATGAACATGGGTGTGGATATGTCTGTTCTTGTCACGGCTGTCAGTTCTTTAGCATATATACTTAGAAATGTAATGGCTGGGTCAAATGGTATTTCTATTTCCAACTTTTGAAGGAATAGCCATACTGCTTTCCACAACGGTTGTACCATTTTACAGTCCCACCAGCAGTGTAGGAGAGTCCCAATGTCTCCACAACCTTGCCAGCATTTGTTATTTTCTGTCTTGTTGAACTTTGCTACTATTGCAGAAACAAGATGGTACCCCACTGTTGTTTTGATTTGCATCTCTCTAATAGCTAATGATCATGAGCATTTATTCCTGTGTTTGTTGGCTGCTTGAATATCCTCCTTGGTGAAGTTTCTATTCATGTCTTTTGCCCATTTTTTAATTGGATTGTTTGTCTTTTTGTTATTGATTTGTTGGAGTTTTCTATAAATTCTAGAGATAAGTCCCTCATCAGACATGTCATTACCAAATATTTTTTCCCAATCTCTAGGTTCTCTTTTGACTCTTGGAGAAGTCTTTGGAAGCACATAAAAATTTAATTTTTAGAAATCACTAATCATCTGGTTTCTCTTCTGCTGTCTGTGCATTTTGAGTTATGCTTGATAGTCTATTTATACCATATATTAGGGCTTCTAAATTTGCCCCTAGATTATTCCTTGAGGAACTGTATACTTTTAGGTTTCACATTTAAGTTTTTGATCCATCTGGAGTTCATTTTTGTGTATGGTGTACAAATCTTGTTTCATTTTTCTGCAAATGGATCTCCATTTTTGTCAGAACCATTTATTAAACAAACATTCTCTTCCCCATTTAATAGATTTTGGCTTCTTGTCAAAGATCAGATGACCATAGGTTGATGGATCTATTTCTGGGTTCTCAATTCTATTCCATTGGTCTATGTATTTGTCATTCAAACAATACCAGGCAGTTTTGAATACTGTGGCTGTACAGTAGGTTTTGAGATCCAGCAATGTGAGACCTTCTACTTTGTTCTTCTTCTTCAATAGTGCTTTGCTTATCCGAGGTCTCTTTCCTTTCCATATAAAGTTAGTGATTGGTTTTTCCATATCCCTAAAGAATGTTGATG
>NW_006922176.1:855755-858659 GCF_000298275.1 Orycteropus afer afer
CATACCTGATATGAACCCCACTTGGTCATGATGAATGATTTTCTTGATATGTTGTTGCAGTCTATTGGCTAGGATTTTGTTGAAGATTTTTACATCTATATTCATGAGGGATATTGGTCTGTAGTTTTCTTTTGAGTGATGTCTTTGCCTGATTTTGGTATCAAGGTTATGCTGCCTTCATAAAATGAGTTAGGGAGGATTCCATCCCTTTCTATGTTTTGGAATAGTTTGAGTAGGACTGGTATCAGTTCTTCTCTGAATGTTTTGTAGAATTCTCCAGTGAAACTGTCTGGGCCAGGACTTTTTTTAGTTGGTAATTTTTTGACGACCTGTTCAATCTCTTTTTTGTGATGGGACTGTTCAACTTTTCCACATCAGTCTGTCTTAGTTTAGGTAAGTGGTGTGTTTCTAGAAATCTGTCCATTTCTTTCAGATTTTCAAACTTGTGGGAGTACAATTATTCATCATATCCTGATATTATCCTTTTTATTTCAGTTGGTTCTATTGTGATGTCAACCATTTCCTTTCTTATTTGTGTGATTTGTATCCTCTCCTTCTTTTCCTTTATTAAATTTGGCAGTGGTTTGTCAATTTTATTGATCTTTTCAAAAATCAACTTCTGGCCTTGTTGATTTTTTCTATTGCCCTTCTATATTCTGTTTCATTGATTTTTCCTCAAATCTTGATTATTTCCTTCCTTCTGGTGACTGTAGGCTTTTCTTGCTGTTCTTTTTCTAATTGGTGGGGATGTTGGTTTAAAGTGTTCATTTTGGCTCTTTCTTCTTTTTTGATGTGTGCATTTATTTCTATAAATTTACCTCTGATAACTGTTTTTTTCTGTGTCCCAAAGATTTTGATATGTGCTTTCATGCTCATTGGTTAAAGGAATTTTTGAATTTCAATTTTGATTTCTTCTTTTACCCAGTCTTTCGCAAGGAGGGTGTTGTTCAGTTTCCATGTGTTTACTCCTTTTCTGTTGATCTTCCTATTGTCGATTTCTAATTTGATAGCATTTTGATCTGAGAAAATGCTTTGCAGTATTTCAATATTTTTTAATTTATGAAGGCTTGCTTTATGGCCTAACATATGGTCTACCATGGAAAATATTCCATGTGCACAGGAGAAGAATGTATATTGTGCTGCTGTTGGGTGAAGTGTTCTGTAGATGTCTATAAGGCTATGTTGTGGATCGTATTATTTAGGTCTTCTGCATCTTTGTTGAGTTTCTTTCCAGTTGTTCTATCTTTCAAATAAAGTGGTGTATTAAAGTTTCCTACTATGACTATGGAATCATCTATTTGACTTTTCAACTCTTTTAAAGTCTGATTTATATATTTTGGGGATCTTTCCTTGGGTCCACAGATATTTATTATGGTTATATCTTCATATCCAATTGATCCTTTAATCATTATATAATGTCCTTCCTTGTCTCGTATGGTGGTATTTGTGTTAAAGTCAATTTGATCAGAAGTTAATATTGCCACTCCTGCTCTCTTACAGTTGCCAGTTGCTTGATATATCTTTTCCAACCTTTGATTTTTAGTTTATATTTGTCTTTATCTCTAACATGTGTCTCTTGTAGTCAGCATATCGATGGATTTTGTTTCTTATCCAATCTGTAACTCTCTGTCTCTTGAGTGATACATTAATCCATTACCATTCAGTGTAATTATTAACAAGTATGAATTTGTTGCTGTCACTTTGCTATGTTTTTTCATGGTGTCCCTGGTTTCTTTGTTCCATATTATTTTCTGTGCTGAGCTCATTATGTTTATGAATTGTGTTATCATTTCCTTTGTTGCTGTTGTTTTCATATTTGCTGAATATTTGTGGTTGTCCTCTTTTTTATTGTGATGTGAAGGTTTATCATTTTTCTTTGAGGTTACCCTATAATTTATAATTTTCTCCCCAAGTTTAGAAAAGTCCATTCTATCTTGCAACTCTCTTAACTTCCTTACTATTTAGAAGTTCTGTAACTACACAGTATTTTCCCTCTTTTTGTTTTTTGTCCTCACTTGCCAATTGATGTCTCTGGTTCCCTGTTTACAATCTTGAAAGCTCATTTTACTTTGGATATGTCCATAGCTGTGGTTTCTGGGTTATGTCACCTTCTGTGTTAATGGTCAGTTGTTATTTACTATTTTTGGTTCTCTTCTCAAAGGAATCCCTTTATCATCTCTTGTAAGGTTGGTCTGTTTTTAACAAATTCCCTTACTTTCTACTTATCTGGAAATCTCCTAATTTCACCATCATATTTGAGTGACAATTTTGTTGGGTATATAATTCTTGGTTAAAATTTTTTCTCTTTCAAGATTTTATATAGACCATCCCACTGCCTTCTTGCTTTCATGGTTTCTGCTGAGAAACCAGAACTTATTCTTAATGGCTGTCCTTTGTAAGTAACTTTTTGCTTTTCCCGTGCTCCTTTCAGGATTCTCTTTGTCTTTGGTTTTGATGAGTTTGATGATGATGTGTCTTGGTGATTTTCTTTTGGGGTCTATCCTGTTTATTCATTGGACTTCCTGAATGGATATATTCTCATATTTCATCATATCAGGGAAGTTCTCCTCCGATAGATCTTGGAAAATTTCCTCAGTCATTTTATTTTTCTCTTCCTGTTCTGGAATTCCAATGACACATAAGTTATTCCTTTTGATGGTATCCCACACCTTTAGGCTTAAGCTTCGAACCTTAGGCTTTCTTCATTTTGTTTTGATTTTTTTTCTGATTGATCCCTTTTCAAAGAAATATTTAGGTATTTGTCTTCAATCTCATTAATTCTGTCTTCCATTGCATCAATTTTGCTCCTTTACCCTTTCAATGTGTTATCTATTTCTGACAATTTAGTATTAATCTTTTGGATTTGTATCTGTAGATTCAGAATAATTTCTAATTTTTCATTTA
>NW_006922176.1:859136-859691 GCF_000298275.1 Orycteropus afer afer
ACACAGGAACAATAACTAAAAAAAGAAAAAAAGAAGAAGAAAAAAACAAGAAAACCTGCAATATCTGAGGATACTAAGAGAAAAAAAGGTTGAGAAGGAGACTAGTGAAGAAAAAATGGGTAAAAAGTAAAAGCAAAAACAAGGAATGGGGTTGACCATGAGAAGAAAAGAAAAAAAAAAAAATAATAATTGCAACCAGGAACAGGGAAAAAAAAAAAAAAAAAAAAAAAGCTGAAAACTAGGACCTGGGAGGGGGAAAAAAGAATAAGAGTAAAAAGGAAAAATGTATTATTAATAATAATACTTTTAAAATAGACAAAAACAAGAAAACTAATAACTAGAAAAAAGAAAGAGAAAAATTTAAAAAAAAGAAAAAGAAACAAAATTCAGGGGAGGGCAGTGCAGGGCACCCAGGCTTTGTTAGAGCACACAGACTGAGATGCAGTTCCTGTGGGCCCAGAAGATGTGTGGGAGTGCAGGATGGCCACCACTCCCTTCACCAAGTGGGTGTGGTGTATAGGAGTAACAAGGGGAATGTCGCACCTTTTCAGTTGT
>NW_006922176.1:860095-861834 GCF_000298275.1 Orycteropus afer afer
TATCCTTCCCTTCAAGACTCAGGGGTCCAGGATTATCTTCTGTGTCTGTGTTAATTGCTTCCCCTTTTCTTTGTTGAAGAGGGTCTGTGCAGTCTTTCTGCCTAGTCCACCATCTTACCAGAAGTCCCAATAATAAGATTTTAGAAAGAAATAGGAAGTAGTTTTGTCTTAGAATAGAATGTCTGGTTATGCCAAATATGAAAGAGAATAAAAGTTAAACTTGAGGTTAAATAGTAAGTTGTAGAAAGTTTTAGGGGAAGTAAATGAGAGATAAGCAGATAGACAAAAGAAAGGATTGAAATAATAATAATAATAATAATAATAAAGACTGTAAATGAAAGAAAAGAAAGTATATGTCAGTAAAGAAAGAAGGTGTACATAATTGAAGAAAAGATGGTCTATGCAAATGAAGGAAATAAGGTCTGTGTAAGAAGAAAAGATGAAATACAGCTAAAGTAATAATTATATATGAAAGTAAAAATGAATAAAGAATTGAGTCATGAAAATAGTAAGATTATAGTCAGAAGGCAGGAAAGCAGAGTAAAAATTAAAATAGTTAATAATCAGAAAGTGAAAAGAATGTCTAAGACATTATCTGAATTATCTAAGGGGTTCTTATGGTATAGTGCCTAAGGTATTGACAGCTAAACAGAAGGTTGGCAGTTCAAACTCAGAAGCCACTCCACATAAGAAAAACTAGGCCATCTACTTCCATAAATATTTGTTGTTGTTAGGTGCCATCAAGTCATATCCAATTCATAGTGGCCCTATGCACAGTAGAAAGAAATGCTGTCTTGTCCTGCACCAACTTCATGATCCTTCCTATACTTGAGCCAATAGCCACAGCCACTGTGTCAGTCCTTCTTGTTGGGGGCATTCCTCTCTTTTGTCAACCCTCCACCTTACCAAGCATGACATCCTTCTCTAGGGCATGGTCTCTTCTGACAACCAAAGTAGGTGAAATGAAGTCTGGAGCATTCCAGCTGCACCCCATCCCGGACAGATCTGTTAGTTCTTTTAACAGTCCATGTTACTTTCTGCATTCTTTGCTAGCACCACAATTCAAAAGCATCCACTCTTCTTCAATCTTCCATATCACTGTCCAGATCTCACATGCATAAGAGGTGATTGAAAATACCTTGGCTTGTGTCAGGTGCACCTTAGTCTTCAAGGAGAAATCTTTGCTTTTCAGCACTGGAAAGTAGTCCTAGCAAATTATTTGTCCAGTGCTATGTGTCATCTGATGTCCCGACTGCTGCTTCCATTGGCATTGATTGTAGAACCAAGCCATATGAATTCATTGACACTTCAATCTTTTCTCCATTTGTTGTGATGCTGCTTATAGGTCCATTTGTGAGGACTTTTTTTTTTTTTCTTTATATTGAGATGTAATCCACACTGCAGATTGTATTCTTCAGTCTTCCTTAGTAAGTGCTTCAAGTCATCCTCACTTTCAGCAAACAAAATTGTCCCGTCAGCATATTGTAGGTTGTTAATGATTGTTCCTCTAATCATGACGCCACATTCTTCTTCATATAGTCCAGGTCTGTGGACTATTTGCTTAGCATATAGATTGAATAAATATGGTGAAACAGTCCAATCCTGATGCACTCCTTTCTTGATTTTAAACAATGATTTTAAACTTTGTTCTGTTTGAATGACAGCCTCCTTGTCATGTACAGGTTCCTCGTGAGTACAATTAAGTGTTCTGGAATTCCCATTGTTCTCAATGTTATCCA
>NW_006922176.1:862317-864051 GCF_000298275.1 Orycteropus afer afer
AAAAAAAAAAAAAAAGGCACAGTCCTTATGTTATCAAACCACACAGCAGGCCATTAATTTAAGTCCATTGTAAGTCCCAAGGTCAGAAGAGCATGGCAGGCTGCTGAACAATGACACAGCTACATGCGGGGTCCAAGCATGCCATAAGCTAGAGACTATCCTTAAGGCTTCACCTTATATACAGGAAGCAGACCACATCACAAAGGCAGCTACTCAGCTGCTTGTGGTAGATCCCACATGGAGATGATTGTCATTCTCATCATGGGGAATAACTATCACCAGCTGCCCCACCACTCAACCAGGTCTAGACAAGTTGATATACAAATTTAACTACCACAGTGATATTAATGATATTGTTAAAAAAATTTCCACATTCTGTGTGATCCCCTTTCTTTGGAATGGGTACAAATATGCATTTTTTCCAGTCAGTTGGCCAGGTAGCTGCCTTCCAAATCTCTTGGCATAGCCAAGTGAGTGCCCCCAGTGTGGCATCCGTTTGTTGAAACATCTCAATAGGTATTCCGTCAATTCCTGGAGCCTTGTTTTTTCACCACTCTCTTCAATGCAACTTAAATTCCTTTCTTCAGAACATTAGTTCTTGATCATATGCCATCTCCTGAAATTGACAAGCATCAAAGAGTTCTTATTGACACAATGGCTCTTTGTATTCCCTCCATCTTCTCTTGATGTCTCCTGAATCATTCAATATTATGCTCATAGAAACTTTCAATATTGAAACTTGAGGCTTGGTTTCTTTCTTCAGTTCTTTCAGCTTGAGAAATGCTGAGGATATTCTCTTTTAGTTTTCTGACTCCAACTCTTTGCACATTTTGTTATAATAATTGACTTTGTCTTCTCTAGATGCTCTTTTAAATCTTCTGTTCAGCTCTTTTATCTTGTCATTTCTTTCATTTCCACTGGTTACTCTCCATTCTTGGACAAGTTTCATTGTCTCTTCTGATCCATTTTGATTTTTTTTCCCTCTCTTGTCTTTTCAATGACCTTTTGCTTTCTTCAGGGATAATGTTCTTGATGTCATCCACAATTCTTCTGGTTTTCTGTCATTGGTGTTCAATGCATCAAATCTATTTTTTAGATGGTCTCTAAATTCAGGAGGACTATATTCAAAGTCAGTTTTACTGCCTCAGAAATCCAAAGGGAGAAACAATAAGTCAGAATAGTTATCTATTGTTGTTGTTTGCCATCAAGTTGGACCTGACTCATAGAGACCCCTCCTTGGATTTCCGAGGTGGTATCATTATGGAAGTAGATTGCCTAACCTTCCTTCAAAGGAGTGGCTGGTGGGTTTGAACTGCCAGCCTTCTGATTAGCAGTCAAGTGCCTAGGTGCTATATTACCAGAGCTCCCAGAATAGTGTGGCTATAATAGAAATACCCAGAGTTGCAGGTGAGGAGAGACAACTCAGGGATGCCCAAAGCAGCAGGCCGGAAGAGCAGGAGAAAGGGGATTAAAAGCAGGAACTTGGACGGAAGAGCTGTCAGCCCCAAGGATACAGGTGAGGAGACACAACTCAGAGACGCCCAAAACAACAGATAGTAAGAGCAGGAGAAAGGGGATTAAAAGCCAGGAAGCCAGAGAGAAGAGCAATCAGCCGAAGGGATTAGGTGAGGAGAGGAAACTCAGGCCCACCCAAAGCAGCAGGACAGGAAAGCAGGAGAAAGGGGATAAAAGCCAGGAACCTGGACAGAAGAGCAGTAAAGCTCCAGGGATACA
>NW_006922176.1:865841-870235 GCF_000298275.1 Orycteropus afer afer
GGGGCTGGCGCGGGATCGGGCAGTGTTTCGTTCTGCTGTGCATGGGGTCGCTATGAGTCGGAAACGACTCGACGGCACTTAACAACAACAACAACAACAATAGAAATACCACAAATGGATGGTTTTAACACACATAAACTTATTCCCTCACAGTTTAGTAGGCATTAAGTCCAAATTCAGGGTTACAGTTCTATATGAAGGCTTTCTTTTTCTGTTGGCTCTGGGGGGAGGTCTTTGTCTCCTTTCAACATCTAGGGGTCCTGCATTCCTTAGAGATCTCCATGTATTTTGGCATCAATCTTTTCCTGAGTATAGGAGACTACAGAGCATGGACCCTGAGTCAAAACAACCTGTTCCATTCCCACTTTTTTCTTGGTGATTCTGAGTTCCTTCTCTCTCTGCCTGCTCTGTCTCTCTTCATTTCTTCTAGGATAAAATTCAATATAGGCCACACCCCAGAGAATCTTCTCTTATATCAGATGAGGACTGTGATCTGGGTAATGGTGTTATACCCTACCCTCATACTGCCTAATTAACAAAACAAGCATAACTTAATCTTCATTAACATAGACTAATACTTCCTCCTTAACATAGAGAGATTAGGATTTAGAACACATCACAAAAAAGAAGAAAATTTCTTCAAAGTACAAAATGGAAGACAATTACAAAATACTGGGAATCATCACCTAGCCACATTCAAACATATTTTTTGCAGATACAAATCAATCCATGATTAATTGGAAATTAAAAATTAATAAATTTAATTTCAACTACTTCAGATTGTTTATTATATTAAAAACTCAGAATGACATGAGCAATTGATTAATAGAAACAAAAAACAGTCATGAAAATAAAAGATAATATGTCTAAAATATTTTATATTGTTCTATTTTTTTATGCTAAACTACGGATATATTTTAATCTCTCCTAATCATACTTATTTAAATTTTGAGAAGCATGTTCATACATTGCAGACTCTGGCTACCAAATTATTCTGTTACTTACTATTTTCATATAAATTTCTACAGCTTGGCACCTTACCAAAGCAGCAGAATAAGAAAACATTTTTAAGCACCCTAATGGCTGGAAGCAGATGATATTTGAAATAGAGAACTGATTCCACGATCATGGCATAAGGTTCCATGTAGCCTGATGAAATTTCTGAAGTTTGTTGTATAAGTGTAGCTATTCTTATGTTAATAAATGTACCTCATTATTGTGGACTTTTTCCTTAATAGTGTGTTCATTATAGAAGATTATTTGATTTTCATACTTCCCTCCTTAATAATTCCTTCTTATACTTGTAGGGAAAAATGAATTTATTAAGCTTCCAGCAATTTAATTAAATGTTAGGTCTGTCATCCCCATCTCCTTTCTTGACATGAAAATTCAGACTCTTTAGCAATCCCTGTTTCAAACTTCAGCCTCATACCCAATACTTTTAAAAATGTTGGTTCTTGTCTGTGCTCCATTTTACAGAGTAATTTGATTATTTTATTGATTATCATAATTGTCATAGAGCTAATTAAATGATTTATGAAATATGTTCTGAATACTTGTACTCACAATGCAACATCACTTGCTATGCAAAATAATAATAATAATAATAATAATAATAATAATAATAATAATAATTTATTTTGAATAAACTACTATTCCTTAGAAAATAATTTGAGCATTCACCTTGGTTACTAGCACTCTCTGTCAAGTATGCCTAATAATTTTGCCTTACTTTCATATACTCTTTCCAAAATGATCACAGAAGCAGAGTTCCAGGCTAAGTCATGGCAAAGATGAAACAGATGGTGTCAGCTACCTTTCATGGACAGTGTCTGGGGTTTTAAAAGACTATCTCCCAAATAGGCAGCCATCTAAAAGACATATAAAAAGTAAGCCTGTGCAGAAGAAGGCACTCTTATAATTATTGTGTTGTTGTTATTATGTGCGGTTGAGTAGGACCTGACTCATAGAGACCCTCCTTGGGTTTCTGATGGCAGTATCACTACAGAAGTAGATTGCTCCATCTTCCTTCCAAGGAGTGGCTGGTGGGTTTGAACTGCCAACCTTCTGGTTAGCAGTCAAGTGCCTTAGGCACTACGCTACCAGAGCTCTTGCTATTATAATAGTGATCAAAATTTTTCTATGTAAATTCTTGATCAAAAGGAGGGATTGTGGAAGAGTCCCAGAATAGAAGTGCTTAACATAGGAGAGGCTTCTACCAAGGGTACAGTCTGAGCTCCATTTCTTATTGTACTAACAAACCTGAAAAATAAGAGACATTTGAGCCCAGCTCACAGTAATGGATTAATTTTCAATGGCTCAGAGAGGCTGGGGAAGAAGGAAGGTAGAACTTCAGCTGTTCTTAGAAATATTGTTTTTGCTCAAGCTGTCCCTTTCTTTGAAAGATTAATAAAAACCATTTCACAAAATGTTTATGCAGGCTAACTCCTGCAACAAGACATCTATAGATGAACATAAGTATGATTTATAGTTAATAATGACAAACAGTTACTGTTTTCCTAAACTTCTATATAAAAATTCTTCTCATTTTCTGTACTTTGGAGAAACTTGTAATTTTAAAATTTTGGCCAATTGTAGTTGTAATATTTCTTCAAAAAATATCTTTGCTTACTTTTTTTCTAGAGACTCTTAGTCTTGCTCTTTGACCAAATCAATAAGGAATTTTATTTTTATAATTATACTTTGTGCATTTTTTAATTTTACTCTATTTAGAATGAAAATATTTTAAGAAAAAATATACATCAAGTCTATGTTAGTTTTATTAAAGATTACACAAAAGAGCACTAAGGATAGCAGTAAGTTTACAAATTAAGGAAGTGCTATTATTTGCAGAGTCACCTGCTGGGACTTAATGGTAACTGAAATGCACATGAATGAATTTCTTTTTTATAAAGTCATAAAATCCTTTTAGATTATAGACTCCTTCAAGCACAGATTTCACCTCCAGCCTTACTTAGAACTAATTTTACTACAAATGGTAACATATGGTCTCTGATTGTGGTATCCCTATTAACTCGGTTAACTATCTGTATAATCTTTATTAAGTCATTTAACCTTATTGTAACTATAAAGTTTTCAGTATTAACCTGACTCCTTTTAAAATAAGGGAGATATTCTTGCTATCAATAGTATTACTGGCTTATTTTTGATTGAACACATAAATCTATATATGCACTGCCATCAGAAAACTAAATCATATAAATCATTCCTCTTATTTAAGTCATATACTTACTAGTTTATTAATTGTAATCCATCCTGACCACAAACATAATTCACTATCCAAAGGCCACCAGAGAACACACAGCTTGACATTTACAGTTTTCAATTTAAAATAAAAAAAAATGTATTTGTTTTCTCTATCAATTGCACTATGCTTGTTTGCTAGAGGTCCACCTCTAAGTATCTGATTCACTTTCTGTGCACTGAGTAATTATGTGTCTGGGGATCAGAATTGGAATTGTGTTGAACTTAGCAAATCAATTCCCCTGTCTGATGATTAATGGCAGCCTACTACTGAGCTTCCCCAGGAGATGGTAAAGGCTTGCCCTATAATTCTTTCTCAATGTTATGTTTTCCAGTTCTGCATTTCTATTATTGAAGATATAAGCCAATTATGATATCACAATCCTGTCTAATTATTATGAGCAGAGGCTATCATCTTAACCTTTACAAGAAGTGAATAATCTTTTCAAGATTCTTCTACTCAAAATTTTGCAAAAAATTATGGGAAGTTCAGATGCATAACTCACAGATAGAAGCATAAGATGAACAGAAAATTCTTTGAAAGAGGAAAAAAAATGAAAATAAGTCAAAGAACTATATTTTATAAATCTCTGACAGTATTGTAAAAATCATTAGAATTATACAATCACTGAACTTCAAAGGGAACACAGTCACTTTCATAAAATAGCCAGTAAGTTAAGAATTACACTTTAAAATGTCACTGGGAAAAGTGATTATGGCCTTTTCCTATTTGGCAGTCATATTTATAATTCTTAAAATCAAATAATATAAATCTTATAAGAATCAGTCTTAGAGAAAAGTGAAATTGTGTTGGAAGGTTGTGGGTGTAGTATAAAAAATAAAGTTGAAAAAAAAATCATAAACTAAACTTTATGCTGTACTAAAAAGCAACTAAATTTCAGGGGAGGAGAAACAATGGGGGTCACATGAGTCAAAATTGACTGGATGGCAGTGAATTTGGTTTGGTGTTTGGTATTAGATTTAGAAAGCCTTATCTTTATTGCATTTAATCCTTTCTCAGTTCATCTGTGCTGCCTCAATATTTGAGGGTGTATAGAAACCAACAACTTTCAAAATCCATGCTTATGGGTAATACTATCACAGACAGACCGAAAAAAAAAAAAAAAAAA
>NW_006922176.1:877105-885177 GCF_000298275.1 Orycteropus afer afer
ATGGGCCTCTCGAAGAGTATGAAGGGATGGACACTGGGAGGAGGTAACTATGGGGAGGAAGTGGGAGGGGAGCTGCTGCATTGTAAATTTCGGTCAATGACATGAGACAAAGTATATGTGAACTGCTGTATGAAAAGTGAATTTACTCTATAAATCTTCACCCAAATTCTAATAATAAAAAAAACCTGAAAAAAAAAAAAAAAGCATACCAATTCAATATGAAGAGTTTAGTGCACTGATCGGTGTAAATTAATATCACTACGGTTGGGCAATCCTACTTCCGTAGTGATACTGCCTCGGAAACCCAAGGAGGGGTCGCTATGAGTCTGGGCCGACTCTACGGCAAACAACAACAACAACAACAACGTACTCTTGGATCAGAAGAAGTGAAACTAAGGGTGATAATTGTGTAGAAATATGGTTGATTTTATTCAATTAAATTATTTGGAATAGGATTACAGGCCTTGAGAAAAGAATAATATAAATATTTACTTCTTGTCTAAACAGTTAACTCTTTACCAGGACCAGCTAGATATAATTGCCTTTTTAATATAATTGGTTTTATTTCAGATTTCAATAGATATGCAAATCAAGAGTTCATTATATTTCAATTAATATTCCAAGTATTATGTATTCCAACAGTTGAAAGTATTGTGCCACCATGCTCTTTCTACCTTACTTTTACATATAATCATTCTCATTTGCAAGATATTTATTGCAATTCTCTGTCAAAAAATTGACATCATAATTAAGCTGCAGAAAATAAAGTAAAATGGAAAAATAAACTTTATTTAAATGATATCCTAGATCTATTATTTCAGCTGGCATTATATTCATTTTTGTAAATAAGTATTTTTTCCTAATATTTTATTAAATAATATACTTTTCAAATCAAAACATTAATCCTTTCTATTATATCAAGTTGATACATTCTAATGGATTATATCTAAACATAAAGAAAATGAAAATCCTTACAATTGGACCAATAAACATCATCATAATAAATGGAGAGAAAATTAAAGTTGTTAAAAATTTCATATTAATTGGTTCCATGATCAACACCAATGGAAACAACAGTCAAGACATCAGACAGTGTATTGCACTGGGCAAATCTGCTGCAAAAGTCCTCTTTAAAGTGCTAAAGAGCAAAATTGTCTCCTTGAAGATTAAGGTGCAGCTAATCCAAGCCATGGTATTTTCAATTGCCTCATATTCATGTGAGAGCTGGACTGTGAATAAGGAACACTGAAAAAGAGTTGATGCTTTTGACTTGTAGTGTTGGCAAAGAATACTGAAAGTCCCATAGACTGCCAAAAGAATGAACAAATCTGTCCTGGAAGAAGTTCAGCCAGAGTGCTTCTTGGAACCAAGAATGCCTCAGCTACTTTGATCATGTTGTCAGAAGGGACCATTCCCCGGAGAAGGACATGATGCTTGGTAAAGTGGTGGGTCAATGAAAAAGGGGAAGGCCCTCAAGGAGATAAATTGACACAGTGACTGCCACAATGGGCTCAGGAATAGCAAGCATTGTGAGGTTGGTACAGGACCAGGCAATGTTTCATTCTGTTGTACGTAGGTTCAATATGAGCCAGAGCTAACTCTATGGTACCTAACAACAACACAGTTAAGTCTATTGCTTATATCATTTGAGGCATTTATAATTTATTTTGAATTTGTTCTCTCAACTTTTTGGACATTCTTCCTGTCTTATCTTATTTTAAAACTGAGACATCTTGTAAATTCTCATCTTAAAGTATATCTTAGATCAATTGTCAAAGTTTATATTCTTCCATTTATAATATTTAGGTGTTATTCACTAGAACAAAATACATTCAATGTACAACCTAGTTTTACCTATTTTAAGAAAATGCACCCTATGATGTGTGTGAGGTACTTGTTACAGTTTGAATTGTGTAACTCAAAAATATATTGTAAATCCTAACCCATATGGTAGTTATAATCTCATTTGTAATTGACTCATGTGTTATGTTAATGAGGTAACATTCTTGTTGGGTGCATGTTAAATCAATCTGTTTTGAATTATATAAAAGCAGATTAAGCAAGAAGGCATGATGGATGTCAAAGCATATGAAAATCACCAAGGAATCAAGGAACAAGGATCTTTATCCAGAGTCCACAGAGAAAGCCCTTTCCTACAGCTAAAAACTTGAATTCAGATTTCTCTGGTGATGCAGTGGTTAAATTATTTGGCTGCTAACCAAAAATCAGCATTCTAACCCATCAGCCCTCAGCAGGAGAAGGATGAGACAATCTGCTTCCATAAAGATATGTTGTTGTTGTTATGTGCTGTCGAGTCGGCCCCAACTCATAGTGACCCCTCCTTGGGTTTCCGAGGCAGTATCACTAGGGAAGTAGGATTGCCCAACCTTCCTTCCGAGGAGTGGCTGGTGGGTTTGAACCACCAGCCGTCTGGTTAGCAGGCAAGTGTCTTAGCCACTATGCTACCAGAGCTCCTGGAGCTGTGGGCACCCTATGGGGAATTCTATTTTTTCCTCCAGGGTCACTATGAGTTAGAATTGACTCCTTGACAGTGAGTATTTTGATAACCTGTGAGAAAATAAATTTCTGTTTGTTAAAGTCACCTATTTGTGGTATTCCTATTATAGTATTAATAGATAACTAAGACACTAGTTAAGATATGTATAGGGAAAAAATAAATAAAAAAATAATAGCAACTCACTGCAGTTGGGTCAGATCCGACTCGCAGAGAACCCTCTCTGAGTTTCCAAGGCAGTATCACTAGGGAACTAGATTTCTCCATCTTCCTTCTGAGGAGGGGCTGGTGGGTTTGAACCGCCAGCCTTCTGGTTAGCAGTCAGATGCCTTAGGTATTACACCACCCAATGTACATACTTTATTGAGTAATAATGACAATCTGTGACAGAAATATATCTATGTTCTTGAGACTTTTTTCATCTTAACGGTCACTTTTTTCCCCAGCTGTTTGGTTATATTCAGTTCAATATCCAGGACATTTCCTTCTTCTACTCTATGGGACCCTTAATTTCTATTCATTTCCAGTCAGCTTTTACAGGATCCCTAGTAATGCAGTGCTTATCAAAAAACTTAGTGGTTTGAACCCATCAGCCACTCAGCAGTAGAAAGATTAGGCAGTCTGCTTCTGTAAGGGTTGTAGAGTTGAAACCTGTATGTGGCAGTTCTACTCCAACCTATAGGATCACCATGAGGCCCTGTAATTTTTTTTTTTCCCCTCACATTCCACAAACTGCAATCACACATGCTAATTTTGTTATTTTCAAACATGTGCAGTTGAATTTAACTTGGCTAAGGAAAAAAAGAATCACTAATGATTCTAAATAATCTCATATTATTTCCAGCATAGCTTTTGTATTTTATAGAGATACTCAAAGCATATAAGACTGCAGACAACTTTTCCTTTAGAATAAATGAAATTGAAATTAGTTGAACATTGTCATTTTCATAGTAGTGTATGTCCACTATGGATATAGTTCACTGATTTCCTTTGCAATCTAAAAGTAAAGAGTTCTTATGAAATCTTTCCTAAGTGGAAATGTATAAAATGAAGAAACAATTACCATTTATTTATATGATAAAAATTCTTTTGCATTGCTAGACCCAAAAAATCACTTAACAAATCATACCAAATAACACATAAAATCTAAAATAACACTGACATATATTATTTGCACAGTTACAAGCTATGCCAGTTTGATGCTGAGATGCTGGGTGTAGTATGCTGGGAAAGAGCTTGGCAACATCCCTCTTGTTGCTACACTTGCCTGCTTCCTCTTTCTCTGTATAACAAAAGCTGGCTGCTAGTTTTGTTTCCTACCTTTTTTTTTTTTTTTTGGTAAAAGCAAAAATCCTGTTTGGAGTTCTTTCAGTTAGCAAAAACAGGTACTCAGGTCTTCTGTAAAAGCAAAATGGCATAAAATGAACTTTTGAATAGCAAAATACACTGGTGTTCTCAAGCACTAATAATTTATACAACAAAAAATTATGTTTGATTAAGTACTATGATGATTTTTTTTCCCCCAGTCATTATTGTATAATGACATTTTTATTACTTATGGCTATTTCAGAAGGGTAGAATGCCTAAAGGAACCTACTGATACAACCATCAAGCAACTCAGCTGCTAACCTAAAGCTTGACATTTCAAACCAACCCAGTGGCTCCATGTGAGAAAAGAACTGGCAATTTTCTCTTGTAAAGATTAACCAAGGTATTGCCTTTCGGTCAACTCCAACTTATAGCTGTCTAGAAAAACTTATGAGGCAGTTCTACCCTGTCACAGTGAGTCATTGTGAGTCACAAATCAACTTGGTTACACCTAACAACAACAAGACATTAAGAAATTACCCTCAATGGTTACTCTATTTTTCTTGTTAAAACATCATTATGCATGCAGTATTCCATTTTTAAATTCAGAGATCCTTATCCAATCCATTTAGATCCCATTAGATTTTATTTAGTTCTTAATTTTTTAACAGAACATATGCAATTTATCTTTAATCCTAGGATAATATTCCTGAGTAGGAAACATATCTCTTATTTCTATTACTGTGATAGCAACTAATTTTTAGTTATCCACATATTGAATCCTCAAAAATCTTATGGGATTGCTAAAATTTAAAGAAAGAAGAACAGGAAACATAAGTGCTATATAAAAATTTCATCAAATAAAGTGACACATGCGTCAATAAGGCAAAAACAATGCCAAAATCTATATGGATCTGTGCGTGTATATACCGCACTGCTGTCCAGCTGGATACGACTGATAGTGATCCTACCTTGGGTTTCTGATGCAATTATCGCTATGGAAAGAGATTGCCCAATCTTTCTTCTGAGGAATGGCTGGTGAATTTTAACCATCAGCTTCTGGTTAGCAGTCAAATGCCTTAGGCACTAAGTCACCAGATCTTATATATATATATATATGTTGTTGTTGTTGTTAAGTGTCGTCGAGTCATTTCCGACTCATAGCGACCCCATGCACAGCAGAACGAAACACTGCCCGATCCCGCGCCAGCCCCACAATCCATGCTATACTCGATCCCATCATCGCAGCCACTGTATCAATCCATCTCCCTGGAGGCCTCCCCCTCTTTCGTCGACGCTCCACCCTACTAAGCATGATATCCTTCTCCAGGGAATGGTCCCTTCTTACAACATGACCAAAATAGGTGAGACGAAGTCTGGCCATTCTTGCTTCCAAGGAGCATTCTGGCTGCACTTCCTCCAGGACAGATCTGTTAGTTCTTTTAGCAGTCCACGGTACTTTCAGCATTCTTCGCCAGCACCACAACTCAAAAGCATCAACTCTTCTTCAGTCTTCCCTATTCATTGTCCAGCTCTCACATGCATACCAGGCGATTGGAAATATCATGGCTTGTGTCAGGTGCACCTTAGTCCTCAATGAGATATCCTTGCTCCTCAGCACTTGAAACAGTTCCTTCGCAGTTGACTTCCCCAATGCTACACGTCGTCTAATATCCTGACTGCTGCTTCCGTTGGCATCGATTGTAGAACCAAGCAACATGAATTCCTTGACAACCTCAATCTTCTCTCCATTTATTGTGATGCTGCTCATTGGTCCAGTTGTGAGGATTTTTGTTTTCTTTATGTTGAGATGTAATCCATACTGCAGACTCTATTCTTCAACCTTCATTAGTAGGTGCCTTAAGTCATCCTCACTTTCAGCAAGCAAAGTTGTATCGTCTGCATATCTCAGGTTGTTAATGATTCTTCCTCCAATCCTGATACCACGTTTTTCTTCATATAGTCCAGCTTCTCGGATTATTGCCTGGTATGCATGTGAGAGCTGGACAATGAATAGGGAAGACCGAAGAAGAGTTGATGCTTTTGAGTTGTGGTGCTGGCGAAGAATGCTGAAAGTACCATGGACTGCTAAAAGAACTAACAGATCTGTCCTGGAGGAAGTGCAGCCAGAATGCTCCTTGGAAGCAAGAATGGCCAGACTTCGTATACACACACACACACACACATACATATATACACACATATATATGCATATGTATAAAAGTTATATGTATATATGTACATATATGTGGAATTGCAATTTTAGCAATTGTTCTCATTTTGCAGGAAACTTGAGACATTTCAGACAGTGACATTTCAAATTTAGATGGACTCTCATCTCACTGAGTGCTTCCTTTTAGTCAATTTTCTAAGGACTTTTTTTTAAAAAAAAACCTATATTCACTTTCTTTTATTCTCTAATGATGTCCAAAATGTACTGCAGCACAGTTTTACTTGCTAAATCAGTTCAGCTTTTAAGCAATTCTTGAAATTTAAATAAAGCTAGCTATTCTGCTGACTGTTGCTAAGTGCTCCTGCACTTTGTAGTAGATCAATCATCTGCATATATGAATAATGTTAAAATAATACCAGGACTATGGGCATTTGCCAGAAGTCCAGTCCTAGTTCAGTTCACCTTATTTATCATACTGAGAAAATTTTAAGTAATAAATTTTACACATTTTTCATCAATTTTTTTGAGGAATATTTCATGTAAAATAAAAATATCCTTTTAAATTGTACAATTCAATGACTTATAAACAACTATACTGTTGCAGTTGCTAGTGCCCTGGAGTCAATTGCAACTCATGGTGATGCCATATGTGCAGAGTAGAACTTCTCCAAAGAGTTTTTAAAGCTGTGACCTTTCAGAAGCAGATATGAAAGTCGGGGTGGATTTGAACCTACAACCTTTTGGCTGGTAGCCCAGCACTTAACTGCACCACTCAAACACTCTTCAAAAAATTCTATGAAGCTGTTCTATTCTGTAATACATGGTGTTTCCATGAGTCAGAATCCTACTCAATATTTTTTTGTCCTGGATTATTTTATTAAATAAAATGATATTGAAATTCATCCATATTGTCATGTGTATTAGTAGTTTATTTATTTTAATTGCTGACAATTGTTTCACTGTATGTATACAAAATAGTTTATTTGTCTGTTTATATGTTGATGTATATTTGTCCTGTTTCTAGCTTTTAACTGTTGTGAATTTGTTGATATTTATATTCATGTGTATGTCTTCATGTGAGCATATATTTTTATTTCCTTTGGATAAATATCTTAAAGTGGAAAGTCAAGGACACCTGGTTGATGTTGCTGTGTGTCATTTAGTCAATTTGGACAAACAGCAACCCTATAGGATCAAATAAAACTGCTTCATATGGTTTCTCAGGTGATAATCTTTAAGGGACCAAATCACCAGGTCTTTTCTCTCTCCAAGAAGCTGGTGAGTTCAATGAGATGGAAAGACTGGGTCATATGGCAGGAATGTGTTTATGTTATTTAAGAGACTGACACAAGTTTTCCAACATGGTTGTAGAATTTTATCCACTAGCAATATTTTAAATTTCAGGTGCTCTAAGTCCTCATTAAATATTTGGTCAATTTAATATTATTTGTTCTTTGGTTTTAGTTTTACTTCTATTCTCCTTATTTCTATTATATTTTATTTTACTTTTTCTTAACAACTTTTTGTGTGCTCAGTAGCTAGTGTTCTATTGATTTTTTCTAGTGTCTATTAAAATATTTACCTAATTTTATTTGGGTATTTTCCATTTGGTAATTAAGTTTTAATAGTGTGTGTGTGTAAAATAATGAATATATATACATATATGCACATTATATACTGTATGTGTGTGTGTGTGTGTGTGTGTATGATGGTATAACGCCAAAGGCATTTGACTACTAACCAGAAGGCTGGCAGTTCAAACCCATCACCCACCAGACACTCCTCAGAAGGAAGATTGGGCAATCTACTTCCACAGTGATATCAAATCCACCACCCACCAGACACTCCTCAGAAGGAAGATTGGGCAATCTACTTCCACAGTGATATCAAACCCACCACCGACCAGACACTCCTCGGAAGGAAGATTGGGAAATCTACTTCCACAGTGATATCAATCCCACCACCCACCAGAAACTCCTCAGAAGGAAGATTGGGCAATCTACTTCCACAGTGATACCACCTTGGAAACCCAAGGAAGGGGTAACTATGAGTCGGATCTGACTCAACTGCAGTATG
>NW_006922176.1:886117-910362 GCF_000298275.1 Orycteropus afer afer
GGTTCAAACCCACCAGCCACTCCTCAGAAGGAAGGTTGGGCAATCCTACTTCCGTAGTGATACTGCCTCGAAAACCCAAGGAGGGGTCGCTATGAGTCGGGGCTGACTCGACGGCACATAACAACAACAACAAAAACATTTATTATTTTTGTAATAAGTATCAAAGACTTTATTTTTAGATATAAGATATACTTTGAGATAATTTTGTGTATAGTATGAAAGAGTCAATATTCTTCTTTTCCCACACAAATATACCATTGTTTCAGTACACATGTACAGAAATATTTTATTTTCCCTTTAAATGACTTGGCTCATTTGGTGAAAATCAATTAGTTATATATGTGTGAGTCTATTTCTGTACATTTTAGTGTGTTTTATATATGTATTCTTTCTGGATAACTCTCAATGATTGAAGAACATACAAAATATAGGATGACATCAAGGATATTATACACGAAGAAAGCAAAAGATCATTAAAAAATAGGAAAGAAAGAAAAGACCAAAATTGATGTCAGAAGAGACTCTGAAACTTGATCCTGAATGGAGAGTAGCTGTATGAGTGGAAGAAATGATGAAGTAAAAAAGCTGAACAGCATATGTCAAAAGGTAGCTCAAGAATACTAAATTAATTATTTTAATGAAGTGTGCAAGTTCTGGAGTTAGGAAATCAAAAAAGAATGTGCTCAGCACTTCAAAATCTGAAAGAAATTAAGAAAAAATCCAAGCATCAAGTTGCAATATTGAAGGATTTTATGGCCAAAATATTTTATTGAACAGGAAACATCAAAAGAAGATGGAAAGAATACAGAGTCACTGAAAAAATAAAATAAAATAAAATAATTGTTAAATGTTCAACCATTTTATGAGGTAGCATTTGGTCAAGAACCATTGATTTTGAAGGAAGATATCTGAGCTATATTGAAGGTACTGGTGAAAAACAAGGCTCCAAGAAAAGACAGAGTACCCATTAAGATGTTACAACAAACAAATGCAATACTGAAAATCCTCACTTGTCTATGCCTAGATATTTGACAGAGAGCTATTTGGCTAACTGATGGGAAAAGATGCAGATCTGTGTCCATTCCAAAGAAAGATGATCAAGCAGAATGTGGAAATTGTTGAAGAATATCATTAATATTACACAAAAGTAAAATTTTGTTGAAAATAATTTAAAAAATTGTTGTAGCAGTGACAGGGAACTAGCAGAAATTCAAACCAGTTTCTGAAGAGGATATGGTATGAAGGATACCATTGCTGATGTCAGATGAATTTGGCTGAAAGTAAAGAATGTCAGAAAGAAGTTTACTTGTGTTTTATTGGCTATGCAAAGATGTTCAAATGTGTGGATCATAAGAAATTATGGATTGCATTGCAAAGAAAGGGAATTCCAGAAAAATTAATTGTGCTCATGAGGACCCTGTACATTGAACAAGAGGTATGGTTCAATCAGGACAATGGGATATTTCACAGTTCAAAATCAGGAAAGCTGTTTCAAGGTATATCCTGTCACCATACTTATTCAATCTGTATGGTGCACAAAAAATCCAAGATCTATTATAGGAAGAAGAATGTTGCATCAGAATTGGAGGAAAACTCTTAAACAATGGGCGATATGCAGATAATACAACCTTGTTTCCTGAAAAGGAAGCACTTACTGATGAAGATCAAAGGCTTCAGCTTTCAGTATGGATTAAAACTCAACAAAAAGGAAGCAAAAATCCTCCTACAACTGAACTAGTTAGCAACATCATGATAAATGCAAAACAGGTTGAAGTTGTCAAGGATTTGATTTTATGGAAAACAGCAGTCAAGAAATCAAATAACACATTGGGTCATACTGGGTAAATCTGCTTCAAAATACCTCTTTAAGAACAAAGATGTCACTTTGAAATTGAAGATCCACTTGACCCTAGTCACAGTATTTTCAGTAGCCTCATATGTATGTGAGAGATGGAGAATGAATAACAAAGACCACAAAATAATTGATGCTTTTGAATTGTAGTATTGATGAAGAATATTGAAAATATCATGGAGTGCCAGAAAAACAAACAAATCTGTTTTGAAATAAATTCAGCTGCTGTAACCCTTAGAAATGAGAAGGACTCAACTTTATCTCTCTTTCTTTGTGCAGGTTCTCAGAAGGGAGCAGTCTCTAGTGAAGTATATCATGCTTGACAAGGTAGTGTCAGCAAGAAAGGGGAAGACCCTCAACAAAATGGATTGGCACAGTGGCTGCAATGATGATGGGCTTAAGCATAGCATCAATTATGAGGATGGTGCAGGACCAGGCGATGTTTCATTCTATTGTCCATAGGATTAATATGAGTTAAAGACAATTCTACAAAACCTAACAACACTAATAACAACATCATCTTGATTACTGAAATGCTACTGTAAGTTGTTTAAACCCAGCAATAGTTTTCTTCTATATGGTCATTGAGTTAGTATTGACTCAATGGTAAAGAGTTTTTTTTTTTTATTCTAAGCAGTTTGATTGATATATTATACTTTTCTCTCTCCAAAGAAAGTCTATTAATTTTGAATTTGTATTATATTGAATTTACAATGTTTCAATTGATTTTGAAGGAATTTTACTTTAAGTCATATTAAGTCTTTCAATCCATGGATACGTTTTATCTCACATTTATTTCCAAACAAAAAAAAAACCAAATTCACTACCGTGAAGTTGGATCTGATTCATAATGACCCCTCCTTGGGTTTCCAAGACAGTATTACTACGGAAGTCTTTAATATCTCTTCGCAATATTCTATATAGTTTTCAGTTTAGAGGTATTTTATGCTTTTTGTTAAATTTGTTCCTATTCATTGTTTAATATATAATATTTTGGACACTGATGTAAATGAAATTGAAAAATACAATTATTCTATTATGTAACATAGAATGCCATGTGCTTCCACATATATAATTCACTGAAACTTATAGTATGTAGGAAGAAGTATAGGCTTTGTGATTTGACAGACTCAAATCCAATTACTCAATTAGATATACATTGTATTGAACTCTAAAATGAAAATAATGGTAACATGCACTTTATTTAATTGTGAAGATTAAATTAGATTTTGTGGTATATAATGAATGTCAGTGTATTTAATATCTCTAGTTACAAATGGAATAAAAAAAAAATATTTTCGTGTAACTTCCACACAGGGTGAACAATTTCCTTTCTATTTCTTTCTCTTTCTAAGTCATTAAACAATTTCATCTCTGTCAAGAAATTACTTTTTCCTCTATGTATCTTATATACTATCTTGCCCTTAATTTGAAAATTATCAAAAAACTATCCAAACATTTATTGGAATATTCCCTTTAGTCTTTTATTCATACATAAAACATGTTTTTCCAGCTTTAAAATTTTCTACTGCACACATTCTAATCAAGTATTTATAAATCATCTTTTAAAATTTGATTTTATTGTTAATGATTTATGAAAACAAAAACACAGAAGACAAATCTAGCACATATTGTAGAAACTAAACTCTAGGTCTTTGCATCAATTGTTGATGGGAAAAATAATAAACAAGCCCACTAGTTTATGATCCCAATATTTTATAGTGTGTGCCTTTTGAAACAACAATGAATTGGACCACTAAAAAGGAAATCACACCATTGAGATGAAAAACAAGCAGTGAAAGTGAAAACTATGACTTAAGAATAAAACTTTTTTTTTTTTTTAAATCTGTGCTTTTATGCTGCCCTTTGCTTTGATAGTTGATGAAAAAAAGAATTCTAAACAAATGCCACCAGGATTGTAATAGTAATACTTGATCTCTTTTGAATAACAAAAGAAGTTACAAGTAATAAAATGAAATAAATGAGATAATAACCAAACAGAAAGTGGAAGAACAATGAGAAAAACAATCTCACCAACTCTCTTATTATGTAATTCCTTTTCAATGGGACATGAGGATTATTTATTCAAAATTGTAAATTATTCAATTAACTTGACAAAACTTGCTAAAATATTCTGAGACTAGTCACAATATTTATCCTTGATTTTACCATTTTAAAAAATGGATCCTTTTTCAGTGTCTCCAAATCCTGAATATTGTGTGTGTGTGTGTGTGTGTGTACGTACGTGTATGTGTTTTAACACCATGATAAAGGGACTGAATCCCTGCAAGGCCCTGGTCTACTAACATCAGAGGCAACAAGACTTAATGCGAGTTTGAGTTTCTCTTTGTGGGAACGGTTTATGCATGTGATTTCTAGCATTATTTGCTCTTCACAATCATGTATTTATTTTCTTGTCCCAACTTCTTGCCTAGTGGTATTCAATCTTCAGGATCAATCAGGCACAAAGATTGTTTTCTTACAGAGACTGTTTGACTATCTCCCACAATTGCCAGAGGTGAAATCCTTCTCAAAATTCCCTCACTGTACTATGATTGATACACTATACTTAGCCATCTTCATTATTAGGAGTTAGTTTTGGCTTTTTTTTTTTTTTTTTTAAGAAAAATCTTTTAAGAAAGTGAATCTTCTAAGATCTGATCATACATAAAGGAATTTCAGGATTGTCTTTGTGTGTTTTCTTATTGTTTGTAGAGAAGTGCTTTTTTATTGAAGATAAATTGTACCTAAGAACATGATCAATACATAGATTTGTAGCATTTAAGCCTTCATTTAGTATAACTTGAAATCCTTTAAAATGATTGAATGCTTATGGCTATAAGTCTTCTAATACCAAACAAACAAACAAATAAATAAATAACTTACTGCCATTGAGTCAGTTCCAACTCATAGTAACCCCTCCTTTGGTTTTGCAGGCAATATCTCTATAGAAGTAGATTGTCCAGTCTTCCTTCTGAGGAGACTGGTTCCTTCTGGCAATATTATCAAAGTATGCGAGACCATTCTTGGTTCTGGCTGCACTTGGAAGACAGATTTGTTAGTTCTTCTGGAAGTCCAATTTTCAGTATTCTTCTCTGAACCAAAATTAAAATGCATGAATTCTTCTGTGGTTTTCCTCATCCTTTCTCCAACCAGACATTATTCAACCCACCCAGAGTTGCCTCAAAAGATACAGGCCTGGTTATCTGCTTCAGAAATTTCTCAATCTTGGAAACCTTACAGAGAGCAGTACTCTCCTGCACATGGAGTGTCCATCAGATAAAATTGACTCAGTAGAATTAGACAATGGTAGTAGTTAGAGAAGGACACATGGAAAGTTTACTTAGGGAAAGTGATATTAATCTTGTGTTAAAATGAGTTAAAGGTCCTTTATGTGACCTTTTGCCTTGGTTCTTTGAAAAAACAACTTGGAAAACATTTCCCCTAAGGCTTGATTTTTGCCCTAGTTCCTACCCCAATGGGTATGTTACTTTTGTCCAAATTGATTGACATTTCCTGGGTAAGTTCTAAACAGCTTTGTTTTCATACTTTTTATCTAGTTTTGGACAGCAGCCTGCACTGAGATTAATATATACCTTGAAGGGGATGGTCAATAGAGTATCCAAATGATAGTTGTACCCTACTACACAAATGAAGTGTTTTGGCCTACTGTAAGGGCATTAGTCAATTACTGGTCCTAGAAGGGGTACCATGCAGTGAAATTCACAAGGAATTTTTGTATTTAAGCAGTTAGACATACAGAGAATGTAAGATAACACTGTGCATACTTAAAGATGGCTATAGTCCTGATAAGTCACTTACAGGGGCTTGTTGGACTGTCTTGTTTTGACCCATGTTCCTTATTAAATCATTTAACTGTAAGTATAGTCAATGAGTTCTGTGGGGCCATTGCAAGGGATTGCCAAACCCACAAGAGAAATAGAAACTTTTGTGGAAGGGATGAATGATGTCAGATTTGGTACAAAGGTTGGAGAGAGGAGGTATATTTGACTTCAGCCTTGGCCTGATCCTAGTCATTATCTCACATGAAAGTTAAACAAGTTCAGGTGATGTTACTACTACTTCCACCATTTCATAAAGCAACATACTAAAATATATAAAAAATAGATGATAACACATTGGATTAGGGTAATGGCAGTAAAAACTGTGAGAAGTAGACAAATAGAGAAGATAATATTCAAAGATGAACACATATCTACCTAGCTAGAAAGATGACAGATTCTAGATAGGTAGATAGTTTATAGATAGAAAGAAAATGATTTCAATAAATATTTCTTAGTAAAACACCTTTCTGGTTTGCTTTTGACATATAATTTGAATACTCACTGCCTTCAAGTTGAACCTGACTCATAGTGACCCCTCCTTGGGTTTTTGAGGTGGTATTACTATGGAAGTAGATTGTCCAACCTTCTTTCCACCAGGAGTGGCTGGTGGGTTTGAACCATTAGCCTTCTGGTTAGCAGTCAAATGTCTTAGGCACTATGCTACCAGAGCTCCCCATAATATGAATAAAAAAAATCAACTTTATAATATATATTTGAATGGCAAAATTAGATTTTTCGAGTAAAAATTAGTGAAACTTAAGAGCAAAACATTAGCTTCTTTCCTTACAACACAATTTCTAATATACAATTACTATATTTTAATGAAAAGCAAGAATAATTATATAATTGAGATAATTTTCTGGTCTAAATATACTTTAAAATATTGCTTCCATAACAAAACTACTCTTCAATAACCAGAATGTTTTGTTTTTTTTTTTTTTTTTTTCCTGATGATTGTAAAGCATTCACATGCTTTGGGGCAATGTTTTTTTTTTTTTTTTTTTAAATGCAACACTGAATGGAATATTTCCTAACAAAATATTCTAATATGGGATGTTATTTTACAATTCTTTTCTTATATACGGTATCATCTTGAGTCAAGTAAGTTTAATAGCTTAGTACTGTCCTACAAGTAAGTTCTTACTAAATAGATATCCATTAGGTATGAAATATTTTATAGATATTTTATTGATAAACTTTCATATTCACATTATAGAAACACATATCTTCTCAATTCCTTCCAATATGACAATAGTCTCCTGTTACTAAAAAAAAAAAAAAAAAAAATTAAGAGAGAAAAGCAGGGCAAAAAGACTGGTGAACATGATCTCCATGGCCCTTTTTAAAACATATTCACTGGACCTGATACTTGGTCACCTTTCTGGGCAATAACATACATACTTTGGAAATTTTACTGAAAATTAGAAAGTAGAATACTACCATTATTTTGACATACAAATTTATATCGAACAGTTAGTTTGCATTTAAGGTAAATATAAGCATGAGGCATGACAACGGTTCTAGTACATAATATTCACAAAGAGAAAAAGAATGCATAGATTAATATATTCTATACCCACTCACATGCATACACACACAATGTAGTTTGTAAGTGCCATCTAGTTGGCTCTAGCATAACAACCCTAAGTAAACAGTCCCAAACACTGTCCAGTCCCGTGCCATCTTCAAAATCATTGCTATGTTTGAGTACATTATTTCAGTAACTGTGCCAATTCATCTTGTTGAGAGGCTTGTGATTTTTCACTGACTTCCTACTTTACTAAGCATCACATACTTCTCCAAGGACTACTCTCTCCTAATAACATGTCCAAAGAATGTGAGACTAAGTCTCGCCCTCATCACTTATAAGTATTGTGGTTGTACTTCTTCGAAGACAGATTTGTTCTTTCTTGTGGCATTCCGTGGTATATTAAATATAGTTGAGCAATACAATAATTCAAAGGCATCAATTCTTTGGTCTTCTTTATTCATTGTTCCATGTTCACATGTATTTGAGGTGATTGGTAATACCATGGCTTAAGTCAAGTTTATCTTAGCTCTCAAAATAAAATCTTTGAGTTGTAACACTTTATAAAGGTTTTTATGCAGAGTTGCCCAAAGTAATACTTGGTTTGATTTCCATATATTTCCATATGGTTACTTCTATATACATTCATTCTGGATCCAAGTAAAATGAAATCCTTGATATATTCAATGTTCTCCCCAATTATCATGACGCTTCTTATTGGTCCACTTGTGAGGACTATTGTTTCCTTCATCTTAGGTGTACTCAGTACTGAAGGCTGTAGTCTTTGTTCTTCATGAGTAAGTGCTTCAAGTACTCTTTACTTTCAGTAAGCAAGGTTGAGTCGTCTGCATATCACAGGATGTTAATGAGTCTTCCTCTAATCCTGATGCATGTTCTTCTTCATAGAGTACAGCTTCTTGGATTGTTTGTTGAACATACAGATTGAATAACTATGATGAAAGGATACAATATTTACATACAACTTCCCTGATTTTAAACTACACATTACATCCTCATTCTCTTTGAATAACCACTTCTTCATCTATGTACAGATTCTGCATGAACATAATTGACTGTTGTGGAATTCTCATTTTTCATGATGTCCTCCATAATTTGTTATGATTCACACAGTCAATTGACTTTGCATAGTCATTAAATCCCAGGTAAAGAATTTTCCAATAGTCTTTGCTTTCAACCAAGATCCTTGTGACATCAACAATCATGTCCTTCATTCCATGTTTTCTTTTAAATTAAGCTTGCATTTCTAGCAGGTCCCTATTGCTGTACTGTTGCAACCATTTTTGGGTTATCTTCACAAATTTTACTTACATGTAATATTAATGAGCACTAGTGACTGAAATTAAGGTGGATTGTGGGGGGACATCAAGAATATAATAAATGAAGAAAGCAAATGGACATTAAAGAGACAAGAAAGGAAGAAGGACCAAAATGAGTGTCAGAAAAGACTCTGAAATTTGCTCTTGAATCTCCATTAGCTAAAGCAAGTAGCTAAAGCAAGTGGAAGAAATGACTAAATAAAAGAGCTTACCAGAAGATTTCAAAGACCAGCTCAAGAAGGCAAAATAAAGTATTACATTGAAACATGCAAAGATGTGGAGTTAGAGAACCAAAAGGGAAGAACACACTTGACATTTCTCAAGCTGAAAGAACTGAAGAGAAAATTCAGGTCTTGAGTTGCAATATTGAAATATTCTATGGGCAAAATACTGAATGGTACAGGAAACATCAAAAGCAGTAGAAGAAATACACAGAGTCATTGTACAATAAAGGGTTGATTGACATTCAACTATTTCAGGAGGTGGTATCTGATCAAGGAACAATGGTATTGATGGAAGAAGTCAAACCTGCACTGAAGGAATGGGCAAAAATCTGTGCTCCAGGAATTGACTGAATACCCATTGAGAAGTTTCTGCAAAGAAATGCAGCACTGGAGGAGCTTAATCATCTATGCCAGGAAATTTGAAAGATAGCTACCTGGCCAACTGACTGGAAGAGATCTCTGTTTGTGCCAATTCCAAAGAAGGGTGTTGCAACAGAATGTGGAAATTATTGAACAATATCATTAAATCACATGCATGTAAAATGTTGCTAAATAGATTTCAAAATGATTGCAGCATTATATTGAGAAGGAACCTCCAGAAATTCAAGCTGGATTCAGAAGATTCGGAATAAGAAGTATCATTGATATGGATGTTGAAAGAAAGCAAAAAAAAAAAAAAAAACACCACAAAGATGCTTACATGTGTTTTATTGACTACAAAAGGTATTTGACTGTGAGGATCATAACAAATTATCAATAACGTTGCAAATAATGGAAATCCCAGAATATTTAACTGTGCTCATCAGAAACCCGTATATAGAACAGGAAGCTGTTGGTCAAACAGAACAAAGGGGTAGATACTGCATGGTTTATAATCAGGAAGGGTGCGTTTCAGGGTTGTACAATTTCACCATACTTATTCAATCTGTATGCTAAGCAAACAATCCAAGAAGTTGGACTATATGAAGAAGAATGGGGCATTAGGATTAGAGGAAAATTCATAAACAACCCACACTATGCAGATGGCACAACTTTGTTTCCTGAAAATGAAGATGACCTGATGAAGATTAAAGACTACAGCCTTCAGTATGGATTACACCTCAAAATCCAGAAAATGAAAATCCTCACAACTGGACCCATAAACACCATCACATTAAACGGAGAAAAGATTGAAGTTATCAAGAATTTCATTTTACTTGGATCAACAATCAACACCCATGGAAGAAGCAGTCAAGAAATCAGACAATGTATTGCACTGGGCAAAATTACTGAACAATACCTCTTTAAAATGTTGAAGAACAAAGATTTAACTTTGAAGACTTAGGTGCACCTAATCCAAGTTAAGGAGCTCTGATAGCATAGTGCCTAAGGCACTTGACTGCTAATCAGAAGGCTGGTGATTCAAATCCACCAGCCACTCCTCGGAAAGAAGATGGGGCAATCTACTTCTGTAGTGATACTGCCTCGGAAACAGAAGGAGGGGTCACAAAGGAGTTGAGTCCAACTCCACTGCACATAACAACAACAATAACCCAAGCTAGGGCATTTTCAATAATCTGCATGTGAATGCTAGACAATGAATAAGAAGACCAAAGAATAGTTGATGGTTTTGAGTTGTGGTCTTGGCAAAGAATACTGAAAATACCATGGACTGCTTGAAGAATGAATAAATCTGTCCTGGAAGGAGTACAGCTGAAATGTTCCTTGAAAGCGAAAATGGCCAGAGTTCGCTTCAGCTACTTTAGTCATGTTGTCAGAAGGGACTAGTCTCTGGAGAAGGATATCATTGTTGGTAAAATGGAGTGTCAGTGAAAAAGGAGGAGGACCCTCAACAAGATGGATTGACACAGTGGCTGCAATGATGGGCTCAAGTATACCAAAGATTGTGATGATGGGCATGATTGGGCAGTGTTTTGTTCTGTTGTACATAAGGTTACTATAAGTCAGAGCAGACTCAATGGCACCTAGCAACAACAATAAAAAATAAATAATATAAATATACTTGAGATCACAATCATATTATATTTTTAGACATGCACATTTCTAAATATCTGCTCTTGTGTCATCAGATGTTGATCATTGGTTATCCTTATTCACAGTATCTTTCATTGAACATGGCTTTTAATGTAATCAAAATAATCACATTTGCTCTATGATTTATAATTTTGAACATATTTTCTATGAAGTAATTTTCCTTAGTTTCCAAACTCTTCATTTTTCTCTGTTCAGAGAATAATTTTACTTTTTATATTGATCTCTGTAATCATGTAGAGGTCACATTTATATTTGATGTTAGGTAGGCATCTATTTCTATTATCCTTCATGATGAACTTGAAAACAGCCTGTTTTGTGACAGTGATTAATAATATTACCATTATCTGCTATTAAATTTGAAAATATACACATGGGTCTTTCCCTGTGCTTTTTATTCTCCTCAATGGCTCTGTTTTTTGGTTCTTAAGTTTTTATTGCATTTAAGCTTTATTTGTATTATAATTTCTCTGAAGGCTCTTATACAGATTTATTTATTATATAATTATTATGTTTGTCTTCCACTCCTAAACCAACTAAACCTATTTTGAAATAGCAAAGCAACAATTCATTCACTACCTATTAAACTTTTTAGTCAAATATGAGTGAATGAAAAAGTTTTATATGAACACTAATATAAAACTTGCTACAAATAAGAGAAAGAACCACAAAAAAAGTTTATGTGTAAATATGTGTGTGTGTGTCGGTTCTTCTGGGTATGTGTGTTTTTGTGTATGTAACCATTTAGGGATTTGAATTACAAATTTTGTTAGCTAAGTAAGTATTTTATTTTTCATGCTTAGTAAAGCTAGGCATTGATATACTGCACAATAGTAATTGGATCACTTGAGAAATTAGGATAATAAGTCCTAGTAAGGTTGTATAATTAGAATATCAATTTATCTAAATGAGATTGCTAAATAATCAGAAATAAAAAGTGAATTTCAAACTGAGAATTAACCTTTTTATACTCAAAATAATCCTGAGTTTCATGAAAATGCTTTGAAAAAGGCTTGATGTCTATTAAAGTGAATTAAAATTAAAAAAATATATATAGAAATTAATTCAGCCCCATCATAAGACAAATCTTTTGATGTTAACAACTCTAGAGATAATACCTATGAATATTGACCCATTCCTTGCTAACAATCCTAAAACCATACATCTTACTTATATAAAGATATACGGAATCATATAAAAGTGTACTAATCACAGCATGCCAGAATCTAATTAGATATTTTTAGTTTTAGACTCTAAAAGTAAAGGAGATACTTTGTAATGCACTAGACATTATGTTTTTGTTCTAACTGTATCAGAGAGGTGCACTTTATCAAATAATTTAAACTGAATCTAGCTGCTCTGTTGGGATCAATGTACCATACTTTAGGAAATCTTTTTCCTTACATAAGTTTTGAGTGAAAGAAAGTTGTATTCCTAAGAGATATTTAAAGAAAAAAATCCATCATTAGTAGCAAAGTTCAACAAGACAGAAAATAACAAATGTTGGGGAGGTTGTGGAGAGATTGGGACCCTGATACACTGCTGGTGGGGCTGTAAATTGGCAAAACCACTGTGGAAAGCAGTATGGCAGTTCTTCAAAAGTTGGAATTAGAAAGACCACTTGACCCAGCCATTCCATTACTAGGCATATACCCTAAAGAAGTGAGAGCCATGACAAGAACAGATATATACACACCCATGTTCATCGCAGCACTATTTACAATAGCCAAAAGATGGAAACAACCTAGGTGTCCATCAGCTGAGGAATGGATAACCAAACTATGGTACATGCACAATTTGGAATATTATGCAATGCTAAAGAATAATGTAGAATCTGCAAAACACCACATAACATGGATGAACTTGGAGGACATTATGCTGAGCGAAATAAGTCAATCACAAAATGACAAATAATATATTAGTCTGCTATTGTAAAAGTCAAGGAAAGGTTTATCTATGAAAGGAAATTTTCTTTGTCGGTTACCAGGGGTGGGAGGGAAAAGAGGGAATGCTGTTAAACAGATAAAGTATTGATTTGGGTGAAGAGAAGGGCAATGTATCAAATGTGAGTGACCAATATGGCAGCATTGAGAATGAGAAAGACATAGAGAGGTACATGGGAGGTACAGACAACAAATATGAACCTTTTGCACATAGAGTACTGCATTGTCAGTGAAGGCAAACATGGGTATATGGGGGGATAGATGGGTGGACAGGCTGAATGATTAGGTATGTCTATGAAATGGGGAGGGTATCCAAGAACATATATAAGGTTGGCAGACAATAGTCTTATAAGTTTATATGAATGATCAGAATTCCCAGGTGTATAGTAGAGCTGACAAAGGGCAAGGTTGTGGTCTCTGCTTGGTCACAGCCAGCTACCCAGAGGGACTGAGTAGTTGAACCTGCGGGCTTGGGACCATAATTGCAGGGGACATCAAGCTCAATTGGCATAACACACTATACAAAACATTGCTCCACCTCCTACTTTGGCGAGTAGTGACTGGGATCTTAAAAGCTTGCAAGCTGCCATCTAGATGCAACAATGGGTCTCTCCTCCTCCAGAGCAAAGAAGAATGAAGAAGACCAAAATTCATGGAAACAATTAGTCCTAGCAACTGGTACACCAATTGGTCTGTAGCCTGTATGACTATGAGACCAGAAGAACTAGATGGTGCCCAGCTACTACTGTCATCCACTTGGAAGGGGATCTATGTAGGAAATCCTTGATAGAGAGGGAGAAAAATGTGGAAAAAACTCAAAATCATTTGGAGGAAAAGGAAAAAGTGTGTGTGTGGGGGGCAGGTTTGCTGGTCCAATAGAGCCTGGTGGAACCACTGCCCCTAACTGCCCTTCAGGTCTGGAATTGAACTCACACCTGCAGTTTCCAGCCAAACAAAAGACAGGCATATGAGTTAAACATTTACCTCAAGTAGATAATCTCCTTGGAGAGAACAATCATGGGAGAAAGAAAGGCTGCTTATGCACAGGGAGACAGTTCAGGGGGCAGGAGTCCATGGCAGGATGGACACAGGGAAGAGGTAACTAGGGGGAGAAAGTGGGAGGGGAGCTGTTGCATTGTGGTAAACTGTGATCAATGTAATGAGACAAAGTATATGTGAACTGCTATATGGAAAGTTAATTTTTCTGTAAATCTTCACCCAAATCACAATTTAAAAAAAAAAAAAATTCTCAGATGTGCTTCTTACCTTTGACAGAAGGTGTGTGCCACCATAAAAGTAGTTGGATCATTTCATATTCATTACCTTGGTTAGATGCGCAAAAAGTCAAAATGCTTGCATGGATGGCTGATAAGTGAGAAAACTGGGGAAGACAGTAGTATTGATGTAGTCACATGCTCATTTGCCAGTTTCTTCAGCAAGTATTAGGAAATGGAGGCTGCCCACAATTCTTTTGATGAGCTATATGTTATCAACAGTTGCTTTAAGACTGAGGTAGAGAATAAAAGTTGGTAATAGTTTTTATTCCTCCTTTTATGTTTTATTTCACTTTCAAACTTCAAGGAAACTTTTTTTTTTTTTTTGTAATAAAAAGTGACTTAATCTTAGCAAAAGACATATTGTTTTGTGGTATGTATATGTGTATATATGTGTACAATGAATAAGGAATGAATAATGTGTAAGGCCACGGTAAGGAGAAGAGAATGCACAAAAGTGAAGTTAAAGAGAAGTTTTTATTCTGTGCTTCTGGGCAAGGTTTATGGGTCCCTGAGAGGGGCCCGGGTGAGGTTTACAGGTCCCTGAGAGGGGCCCTAGAAGTTGCGCCACCTGGCTGGGGAGGGTAGGGTTTATAGTCTTGTAGAGGGCCTAAGTGGGGACACTAAGGAAATGGTGGGGTCCAATTAGTTGTTGGTATGGGTCTGCACCTAATTAGTATTCGGGGGCTTCACAGGAGGAAGTTTATTATCACATGGGGCTTTCCAACCTGGGCAGGTTCTGCCACCTCAGTTGTCTTATCAGATTGTCTCATTGGGGTCTGACACCTAGAGGAAGCTGCTAACTGAAATGTTGGTGGCTTGAGTTTACTCTGGCCTAACATAATGAACGTTGCCTCAGGATTAGAGGAAGAATCATTAACAACCTGCAATATGCTGATGACACAACTTTGCTTGCTGAAAGTGAGGATGACTTGAAGTACATACTGATGAAGATTGAAGAATACAGTCTGCAGTATGGATTACATCTCAATATAAAGAAAACAAAAATCCTCATAACTAGACCTATAAGCAGCATTACAATAAATGGAGGAAAGATTGAAATTGTCAAAGATTTCACATTTCTTGGTTCTACAATTGACACCTATGGAAGCAGCAGTCAGGACATCAGACAATGTATCACAATGGGTGAATTGGCTGCAAAGGACCTCTTTCAAGTGCTGAAGAGCAAGGATGTCTCCTTGAGGCCTAAGGTGCACCTGACACAAGCCATGGTATTTTCAATCACCTCATATGCATGTGAGAGCTGGATAATGAATAAGGAGGATCGAAGAAGAGTTGATGCTTTCGAGCTGTTGTGCTGGTGAAGAATGCTGAAAGTACCATGGACTGCTAATGGAACTAACAGGTCTGTCCTGTAGGAAGTGCAGCCAGAATGCTCCTTGGAGGCAAGAATGGCCAGACTTTGTCTCACATACTTTGTTCATGTTGTCAGAAGGGAGCATTCCCTGGAGAAGGATATCATGCTTGGTAAGGTGGAGGGTCAACAAAAGAGGTGAAGGCCCTCAATGAGATGGATTGACATGGTGGCAGCAGCGATGGGCTCAAGTACAGCAAGAATCACAGAGCTGGCTCAGACTGGGCGGTCTTTCATTATGCTATGCACAGGGTTACTATGACTCAGAGAACACTCGACTGCACCTAACAACAACACAACATATGTGTGTATCAAAGTCACTGTATCAGAAATAATGGGTCTACATTCAATATTTTCAGGAGTTAGCTTATGGTCAAGGACACATGGTACTAAAGGAAAAAGTCCAAGATACACTGAAGACATTGTAGAGAAAAAAATAAAAAATAAAAGGCTCCAGGAATTGACGGAATACCACTTAAGACAATTCCACAAGATGATGCAATGCTGGAAGCACTCACAAATCTATGCCATGAAATTTGAAAGAGAGCTACTTACAGAAACAACTGGAATAAATCCATATTTGTGCTCATCCCAAAGAAAGGTAATCCAACAGAACAAGGACATTGTCAGGCAATACCATTAATATTATTGTTGTTAGGTACAGCTGAGTCAACTTTAACTCATAGCAACCTGTATACAACAGAATGAAATAATGCATTATCCTGCACAAACTTTACAATCTTCACTATACTGAAGTCCATAATTGCAGCCACTATGCCAATCCATCTTGCTGAGATTCTTTTCCTTTTTCATCACTGCTCTACTTTACCAAACATGATGTCATTCTTCAGGGAATGATCTCTTCTGGCCACATGAACAAAGAAGGTGAGACAAAATCTGGTCATTCTTGCTTCCAAGGAAGTGTTCTAGTTGCACTTCTTCCAAGACAGATTTGTTTGTTCTTCTGGTAGTCAATGGTATTATCAGTGTTCTTCACCAACACCATAATTCAAGGACATCAACTCTTCTTCAGTCTTCCTTATTCATTGTACAATTCAAGTACATATGAAGCAATAGAAAATATCATGGCTTGGCTTAGGTTCACCTTAGAGTCTTCAAAGTGATGTCTTTGCTCTTCAAAACTTTAAGAAGTCTTTTACAGCAGTGTAATTCAATATCTGATTTAATGACTTTTTGTTTTTTTCATATATGGTGTTCTTGATGTCATCCCATAACTTGTTTGTTTTTTGGTAATTGCTGTTCAATGTGTCAAATCTATTCTTCAGATGGTCTCTAAATTCAAGTGGGATATAATCAAGTTCAAATTTGGCTCTTGTGGACTTATTTTAATTTTTTATCTTTCAGCTTGAACTTGAGTATGAGCAATCGATGGTCTGTTCCACTGTCAGCTCCTGGCCTTGTTTTCATTGACAATACTGAGCTTCTCCATCACCACTTTCCACAGATGTAGTCGACCTGATTTTTGTGTATTCCACCTGGTGAAGACCACATGTATAGCTGCCATTTATATTCTTAAGAAAAAGCTGTTTGCAATGAATTAGTCATGGTCTTGCAAAATTCTATCATGCAGGATCAGCATCATTTCTGTCACAAAGGCCATAATTTCCAACTATTGATGATTCTTTTTTGATTCAGATTTTTGTATTCTAATCACCAATAATCATAAATACATCTTGATTGCATGTTTGGTTAATTTCAGACTGCAGAAGTTGTATCATTCTTCCATTTCTTCACCTCTGGCTTTAGTGGTTGGTGCATAAATTTGGAAAAAAAATACTAGTATTAACTGGTCTTTCTTCTAGGCATATGGATATTATCTTATCACTTACAGCATTGTACTGCAGGATAGATTTTGAAATAGTGTTTGTGACAATAAATGTGATAGCATTACTCTTCAGTTTGTCATTGTCAGCATAGTAGATCATCATATGAGTGTCTGATTCAAAATTGCCAAAACCAATTCACTTCATCTCACTAATGCTTAGGAAATATATCTTCATGCATTCCATTTCATTTTTGACAACTTCCAATTTTCCTAGATTCATACTTCATACATTCCACATTTCAATTTTTAATACATGATTGCAACTGTTTTTTTTTTTTTTTTCCCAGTTTGAGTCATGCCCCATCAGAAATGAAAGTCCTAAAAGCTTTACTCCATCCACATCATTAAGATCCAGATTCTCTTGAAGAGCAAAACAAGTTAAAAGTGTATAAAAGTACATGTGTACAGATACACATTTCACACAAATGATGTCCGTAATTGTGAGGCTGCCAAGTTCCTAATCTGTGGTGGCTGTTTGAAGGCCTCTGCTGGCTCGTGGGATTTCATGGGCTTGTGAATACAAAATCGGTAGATCATGTGGCAGGGTGGAAATTTCTGGAGGCTTATGTCCCAAGAACTGGAGGTAAAGTGACAAGAAGAGTAGAGGCTGTGCTAATAATTCAAGGTATATATACAAAGTAAGCAAAGAAAAGATCAAAATAGTGAGGCAAATGAGGTTTCAATTTTATATCTTCTTTTGTCTTTACTCACAATCTAGATTCCTTGTCCTTTCTAGTCCTATATTATGCTTAATTCCTTACATTATATCATATTTTCTTGTTGAAACACATTATGATTCTTCACTATGGAGTTAGCTATTAGCAAAATATAATTTTACCTTTCCCTAATGCATTTTCATTTTTAAAGATTCTTCAAGATTGAAAAAAGGCATTTGAAATAAGTGAATAATACTAAAAATGGGATTCTATTCACTGGGTCAGACAATATGGAAAATGATAGAAAGAAATTCCTCTACAGCAGTGACAGATTTGGCAATGTTTGGAGACATTTTTTGTTTGTCAAAATTATGAGAAATTGTGCCCAAGAACAGCCACCACAACAAGAGGTTATAGTGGCCAAAATGCAAACAGTGATAAATTGAGAAGATACTTTCTCTAGAGCTATTTTTAGTCATTCAACTTGAAAATTAAGAAGGAATTCCACACCATTTCTGGGAACATAATAACACTGAAAACATTGTATACAAGACAGAGCTCAACCTCTAGTATTCATATTTTCTAATGAATAAAGAGAAGCCTAAGATACAGGGAGGCAAAACCATTAAAACTATATTCAGCTCACTCCCAGGCATGATCATGTAACAGGGTTTAAAGTATTAGATTTAAATATATCCTGATATATTGATTTATTTGTTTAACAATGTGATTAGAATAGAATATTTTTCCCCCATTTACTAAGTAGCATATCCTATTGTTCACAATTGGTACTTAATTTGAAAAAAATGCAATACTAGTTCATGGGCATATGGATTTATAGTATTAATAAGCTAGTGTTTTGTTTTAGAGGGAATATCTCAGTTAAGAAAAACATTCATACTATACCCTCTCTCATTATCTACATGGTTAGGTTTCAAAGATCAGATTGTTATGTGAAATTGATATTATGTGAAAATGGATAATGACTACAGAAGATCACCAAATGAAAGATGGCTACATTATTTCATAACTGCCAAAGTACATAATTACATAACTGCCAAAACCACGGAGATTCATGGCCTAGCCATGACACATAACCTTAACTATCACAACCAGAGTTACTCTAACCTCATACCTCAACATTCATTTTTGCTAGACATACATTAATGTTCAGAATGGTCAGTAGGTTTTAATTAGTAAAAACTAGTTACTATTTATTTTGCAATAAATAGTATTTTGCAAATTGCAAAATGTCAGATAACAATATATTTAATAAGATGATGTAAACTTTCAATATTTAAGACATGCCAGTCAATTTAGCTACAACAATCAAATTGTAAATACAAAATTTCTCTTAATGTTTTAAATATTAAAATTAAATTAATATTAGACAATATATTTTGGCATCTACTGAGATTTTAGAGTAGCTCTCTGGTGCAATGGTTAAAATGCTCAATTGGTAACCAAGAGATTGATAGTTCAAATCCACTAGCTGTTCCTTGGGAAAAATATGTGACAGTTGGCTTATATGAAGATTTAGAACCTTAGAAACCCTATGGGGCAGTTCTACTCTGTCCTATAGGATTGCTATGAGTTGGAATTGCCTCAACGACAGTGGGTGTTTTTGCTTTAGTGGGCTTTTGAAACTAAGTGTCCTCACACAGTATAAAGTCAGTACAGTGAAGTTTCAAACATTTTTGTAGTCATCAAATTTAATGTTGATCACATAAACAGTTATCCTTTGCCCTCGGTCCATGCACATAAAATTCTGATTGATGTCAATGGGAGCCGTGTATGGGTTCTGAAGGCACTGAAGATTGAAACTTTATGGTGTATTCAGAATGTCTTTGAAGTCCAGTTTCTGAGAAGAAATACAACATTTAAGAAGTAGCTCTTCAGGGTTTATTCTTATTCACTAAGAACAAGTTTAGATTGCCTATTTTAAATGCAGTGTTGGGCTGGAATTGCAAAGTACAATATGGGTAGAGAGTAGTCGATTTCTAATGGATTGTTTCAGTTGATTTCAATTCTTTGATTCATAGCCTTGGGAGACCATAGAGGCAAACTGTCTACCTCTCTTTTTGAACATTACAATGCATGAGTTTCTTTCGCTCAGCTGCAACAGTAGTAGATATTTATTTTATTTATGGTTTGCCATAAATTAATGCATTCATTTCATTACTGTTGTCTACAATATTTATCAATACGACAAGTGAAACCACTGTTGCATGGACAGATTCATTAGAAAATCTCATTTGTAAGTTGTATCTAAAGAGAAGGTCTGCTTTTGTAAGAAATTTTCACTTTTATTGGGGATGATATTTAAAAATCTACTAAAGTACTCATCTTATAGAACCAGTTACATTTATTCCTACAGTAAGAGACTGAGTCTTAGTATGGCAAAGCAGTCCTCAAAATGCAAGTGATTATTTCTTTCAGGAGATGTCAAGTACATAAAACACACTAGGATATAACATGGATCAATTATAGCATACAGTGATAGTTGGAGCTGTGTGTCAACTTGGCTGGACCACAATCCTGTGTGGTTTAAGCAGTTTTGATGTGGTTATTCCCATGATGGTATCATATGTATATGTTTTGAGAAGCCAATCCATTGAAAGGGAATTTCCCTAGGGGTGTGGCCTGCTTCCAGTATATTTGTGGACATCCTGGGAAAAGAGACACTCTTCTGTGGATGGGGATTCTGTTGTGCTGCCTACAACTGTCTATGAGCCAACAATCCACCATTCAGCCTGGAGATCTAGGATTCATCATACATTAGAGTTAACAGCCAGTATACTGCCTGCCAATCTTGAGCTCCTCAGCCCCTGAAGCTGAGAGAGTCAGAAAAAGTCTCCAGCTTGATGTTTGATCCAAGAAATTTGGACTTGCCAGCTTCTATAAGTGTGTGATCCATTATCTTAAGATAAATTTCTCTTTCTCTCTATATATAAGCTTTATTGGTTTTGTTTCTCTAGAGAACCCAGTCTAACATATTTGGCACTGAGAGTGGTTCTAGAGAGACAAAATCATAAGGATGGGCTTCATAATTTGGTTCTCCAATATAATTAATAGTAAAGATGCTAGTCACCATGCTTCTGTTAGTAGAGTGGGTCTTGCTAATATGTGAAATGAGGTGTCAACATTAATGTACAAAATAGCACCACCAATAGATCAAGTAGTTGGGTGATCACATATTTGAAACTTTTATGCAATTTTGTCAGCATGAGGTATATAAGGAAAGCTGGTTGGTTGGTCCTACTTACACTAGACAAAGTGGTGAAAGAGCAAGATGAGCTCAGGGCTGCTGAATCATGCCTTAAGTGCCACATAAAGTATATCAATGTTTCCCATGGTGCTCTGAAAGAGAGCATTATGTCTTCTAGTAACAGAGCTGATATTGCTGAAAACCAAACCCAAAGCCTTTTTGTAAGGGTGACTGAATTACCACGCCAATTAAATGATCAAACCAGAATAGTGTCTGAAGTTAAAGTAAGGGCATTGATTGGGACAAAATGGGATCCTGAAATCTGGATTGGGGACATATGGGCAGATAGTCAGGAGATGAGGATATGGAACCTGTAAATTCTGTTGAATTTCTCCCATCTGAAGGGATTACTGTAAAACTATTATTCCTTCCACTTCTGTTTGATGAGACTAACCTGCTGTGTCATTGCCTGAGGCAGAGGCCATGGAAGACATTGCTGAATGTTTTCAGGAACCGCCCCAACCACCCATTGTTGCTGCTAGACCTATAATTAAAGTTAAGTCCAAGCGAGCCACAAAAGGTGAAACACAAAGTGTGACTGAGGAGGTGGTATGCTACACCTGAAAAGACCTACTTGATTTTGCTAACATGTACAGATACAGAAACCTGGAGAATATGTATGGGAATGGCTACTGAAGGTGTGGAATAATGGTGCTAGGAATGTAATGTTGGATCAGTCTCAGTTTATTGATTGAAGCCCACTAAGTACGGATTCTTCTTTCAATGTTTCAGCTTGAAAGGTTAGGAAAGGATCTAATAGTTTATTGGTTAGTTTACTGAAGCATGGATTATTCAGTGGCCTACCTTAAGTCAAGTGGAAGTACCAGACCTGCCTTGGTATAATGTAGAAGAAGGTATCAAGAGGCTTAGGGAAATTGGCCTGTTAGAATGGATTTATCAGATTAGACCCATAGAGCCAGAAATGGAGAGTCCAGAAGACATACTTTTAACCAGTATGGTGAGGAATAAATTTGTGAAAGGAGCTCCAGCATCCTTGAAAACTGCTGTGTTTGCTGTTTTATATAAACCAGATTTGACAATGGGAACTGCCCTAATTGAACTAATACACTTAACTACAATGGGGCTGATTGGATCTCATGGTCGTAGGGGCCAAGTGGCAGAAGTTTATTCACAAAGGCAAGGTGGGCATGGTTACCATAATGGACAGCAGAGTGAGAACAGTTATCAGAATACTCTGACTTGTGTGGAATTATGACATTGGTTACTTGCACATGATGTTTCTAATAGTGAAACACATGGGGAACCTACTAAACATTTACTTTATCTGTACAGACAGAAGAATTCTAGGTCATGTGAACAGCAGCCTAGGTTGAATTGCCAGAATACAGAGTCATGGACTCTCAATAAATTTCCAGACTTGAGTCAGTTTACAGACACACAACACCTTGAATGAAGGGGAGGCTGAGTTCTTTGGAGGAAGGACCCCACTAGAATACCAAAAGTCTATAATGTTAATCTTTCTCCCAGCCTTCCCCAGAGGGATCTGAGACCTTTTACGAGAGTGACTATTCATTGGGGAAAAGGAAATAATCAGACTTTTCGGGGATGACTGGACACTGGCTCTGAACTGACACTAATTCAAAGAGACCCAAAGCATCATTATGACCAACCAGTAAGAGTGGGGGCATATGGAGGTCAAGTTATTAATGGAGTCTTAGCTAAGATGTGTCTCACAATGGCTCCAGTGGGTCCCCGGATCCATCCTGTAGTGATTTACCCAGTGCCAGAATGCATAATTGGAATAGATATACTCAGCAATTGGCAGAATTCGCACATTGGCTCTCTGACATGTGGAATAAGAGCTATTATGGTAGGAAAAGCCATGTGGAAGCCATTAGAACTGTCTCTACCTACAAAAATAGTAAACCAAAAGCAATACTGCATCCCCGGAGAAGAAGTTGCAGAGATTACTGCCACCATCAAGGACTTGAAGGATTCAGGGGTGGTTATTCCTACCACATCCCCATTTAATTCACCTATTTGGCCTGTGCAAAAAAACAGATGTATCTTGGAGAATGACAGTAGATTGTCATAAACTTAATCAGATGATGACTCCAATTGCAGCTGCTGTTCCTGATATGGTTTCATTGCTTGAACAAATTAGTATATCTCCTGCTACTTGGTATGCAGCCATTGATCTGCCCAACGTCTTTTTCTCAAAACCAATTTCAAAGGACCATCAGAAGCAGTTTGCCTTCACCTGGCAATGCCAACTTGTGAAAAGTTGTGAAACTTGTGAAAGTATACTGTCACAGTGCTTTCTCTGAGCTATACCAACTCCCCAGCACTATATCATAATTTCATCTGCAGGGACCTTGATCACTTTTTCTTTCCACAAGACATCACACTGGTCCATTATATTGATAGCATTATGCTGATTGGTCCTAATAAGGAAGAAGTATCAATGACTCTAGACTTATTGGTGAGATATATGTGTGCTAGAGGTTAGGAAGTTAACCAAAAAAAAAAAAAAAATTCAGGCACCATCCATCTCAGTCAAATTTCTAGGGGTCTAATGGTGTGGAGTATGTCAAGATATTCCTACTAAAGTGAAGGATAAGTTATTGTATCTGGCTACCCCCACAACTAAAGAGGAGGCACAATGTCTGGTGGTCCCTTTGGATTTTGGAGGCAACTTATCCCTCAATTGGGGTGGGTTGCTGCAGCCTATTTATCAAGTGACTCAGGAAGATGCTAGTTTTGAGTGGGGCCCAGAACAACAGAAGGCTTTGCAACAGGTTCAGGTTGTCATGCAGGCTGCTCTGTCACTTGGGCCATATGATCCAACTGATCCAATGGTGCTTGAAGTGTCTGTAGTAGAAAGAGATGCTGTTTGGAGCCTTTGGCATGTCCCTATTGGTGAATCACAACACAGACCCTTAAGATTTTGGAGCAAAACTCTGCCATCCTCTGTAGATAACTACTCTACTTTTAATAAACAGCTGTTAGCTTGTTATTGGGCTTTAGTAGAGACTAAATGCCTAACTGAAAGCCATATGAATTATGGGAAGATATCAAGAACATTATCCATGAAGAAAGCAAGAG
>NW_006922176.1:912017-913746 GCF_000298275.1 Orycteropus afer afer
AAAGAACTAACAGATCTGTCCTGGAGGAAGTGCAGCCAGAATGCTCCTTGGAAGCAAGAATGGTCAGACTTTGTCTCACCTATTTTGGTCATGTTGTAAGAAAGGACCATTCCCTGGAGAAGGATGTCATGCTTGGCAGGGTGGAGGGTCAACGAAAGAGGGGGAGGCCGTCAACACGATGGATTGATACGGTGGCTGCGATGATGGGCTCAAGTATAGCAGGGATTGTGGGGCTTGTGTGGGATCAGGCAGTGTTTCCTTCTGCTTTGCATGGGGGTCGCTATGAGTCGGAAATGACTAGACAGCATTTAACAACAACAACAACAACAGATGCCTAACCATGGCCCACCAAGTCACCATAAAGCCTGAGCTGCCCATCATGAACTATGTGTTGTCTGACCCACAAAGTCATAAAGTTGGATGTGCACCACAGAGTTTCATCACTAAATGGAAGTTGTATATCAGATATCTGGCTTGAGCAGTACCTGAAGGCACAAGTAAGATACATGATGAAGTGGCCCAAATGCCTATATTCTCCACTCCAGTCACATTACCTTCCCTCTCCCACTCTGTACCTATGGTCTCATGAGGAGTTTCTTATGATCAGTTGACTGAGGAAGAGAAAACTCATGCCTGGTTTATAAATGGTTCTGCACAATATGCAGGCACCACTTGAAAATGAACAGCAGCAGCACTGCAGCCCCTTTTTGGGACTTCATTGAAAGACAGCAGCGAAGGCACATCCTCCTAAAGGGTAGAAGTTCAAGCCATGCATATGCCTGTTCACTTTGCATGGAATAAGAAATGGCCAGATGTGCAATTATATATGGATTCATGGGCTTTGGCTAATGGCTTGGCTGGATGGTCTGGGACTTGGAAGGAGCATGATTGGAAAATTGGTGATAAGGATGTATGGAGAAGAGATATATGGATAGATCTTTCTGAATTAGCCATAGGAGTAAAGATATTTGTGTCTCATGTGAATCCCCACCAAAAGGTGACCTTGACAAAGGAGGACTTTAACAATTATGTGGATAGGATGACACATTCAATGGAAACCAGCCATCTTTTTCCCCAGCTACTCCTATCATTGCTCAATGGGCTCATGAACAAAGTGGTCATGGTGGCAAGGATTAGGTTATGCATGGGCTCAGCAACATGGACACCCACTCACCAAGGCTGATATGGCCCCTGCCACTGCTGAGTGCCCAATCTGCCAGCAGCAGAGACCAACACTGAGTCCGCAATATGGAACCATTCCTCACAGTGTTTAGCCAGCAACCTGGTGGCAGGTTGATTACACTGGACCACTTCCATCATTGAAAGGACAGCTTATTGCTCTTACTGGAATAGACATTTATTCTGGATATGGATTCACCTTCCCTGTGTGCAGTGCTTCTGCTAAAACTACCATCCATGGACTTGTAGAATACCTTATCCACTGTCATGATATTCCTGATAGCATTGCTTCAGATCAAGGGACTCACTTCACAGCAAATGAAGTGTGGCAATGGGCCTATGCTCATGGAATTCACTAGTGTCATTATGTTCCCTATCATCCTGAAGCAGCTGGCTTAATAGAACAATGGAATGGCATATTGAAAACAGAATTATGGTGCCAGCTAGGTGGCAATACCTTGAAAGATTGGGGCAATGTTCTCCAGGAGGCTGTATATTCTCTAAACAAGCATCAACATATGGTTCTGTTTCTCCAATAGCCAGGATTCAC